>NW_006800176.1:199755-227845 GCF_000485575.1 Poecilia formosa
AATTCCGTAATATTGATCCAACAGTACTAGTTTTAAGCGAAATAATCTGCCAGAGAAACAAGACATTTTTCCCGTAGAAGTTAAAATGTCTTGTTCCTCCGGCAAATTATTTCACATATAATAAGTACTTTTTCATCAATATTAAGGAATTATTGACTCCTGCGTCATGCTGAAAAGTGTTGTCATAGTTCTGTCTTATTTCGAGTGGACCAAGCCATTTTGCACTAGAAACTAGACTAAAAATACTTGGTAAGATTTTGTTTTTGCGGTGGTGACGCCCTTACCCGCTCCAAGCTGTGACTGAGACAACTCAAATGTAGCAAGACTTCACAAAACTTGGAGTTTCTTTTTTTATTTTTATTTTTTTTGCTGTCGTTTCTGCTCGTTTTAGGTCTTTACCAAAACCACTTTTTTTTTGATCATTTGCTGTGATTTGTGAACATATTTTCTTTTGTCACCCATCCCCCCCCCTCCTCCCCGTTCCTGTTGTCGGTGTCATTCCCTCGTGACACTCGGCCCTGCTTAAATCTTTTGACAAAAGTTATCACAACTAGCGCTCTCTTAATGATTCAAGACAGATTTTGTTCAAAAATCTGATACCCAGACGATTAACTCTATAATTGCTGGTGACACGGATTCAGATGAGGAAAAGTGCTTACACGCCGCTTAAATGTTTCCGAGACATTTATTACTCGCGCCGCATTATAAAGTCTTATCTGGGAATGTGAGCAGTTTGTGATCGATTTAGATTTATGGTGTAAAACGAGGGCTGCTTCCACATCGCACCAGTGAGAAATCGTGGCTGTCCTGTTATGAGTTTACGGCTGGAGGACTGCAGCGATGTTTTCTCTCCGTCTTCAGGGTCGGTGGTACTCCAGGATGGAGTTGTCTGTGAGCTCAGGCGGTAATTACAGCCTCTCGGATGTGATTAGAGAGCAGACGCGCCCTGTTGACCCTCCCTCCCTGTCTCCCTCCATCGTTCTCCTGCTCTTTCATGCCACCTCTTTCTCAGTCATTGCTCACATGTCCCATGGCCTCTGCTAAAAGGCACCATTATTTTTTGCAGGCTGTATTTCTGTGCAGACTTTTAACTGGGCTTGTGTGACGATTGTTGTGAAAGTTGAGCCGTCAGCCACTCAACTGGCCAACCTGCTAATTTTGTGTGTGTGTGTGTGTGTGTCAAGAGGATTTTCACTTGTTTTGTTTTTCCTCTTCATCAGAAACCACTGCTTATGCACAATGCCACTGCACTCATGCACAGCTACTCCTTTCCATGAACCTTTCCACTTTTTGCATAAGAAAACCAAAAATACTTTAATGTGTTGTATTTGGCCTCATGTGATGGACCAACACAAAGTAGTGTATAATTGTGAAGTGGAAGGAAATGTGTGTAATTGGTCCTTAAATTTCATCCGCGACCCGAGTCAAAACATCGTAGGCTGCAGATGTTACATGTAGTGACTGAGGCTTTTGTCCCGTTTCTTTTGTCTGTGTTCCTTACATGACTTGTGGCAAACTTTAAACGCTTCTCATACATTTCATTTGATGATGCCACGCTCACAGATTTATGGAGTGCAAGACTAATAGTGTTCCTGTTAACAATTTCCTTTAACTGAGCTGTTGATCTCCGTAGCGCTTCTAGAGTTACCATAGGCCTTTAGCTACATCCTTGATTTCTGATCTCCTTGCCACATTTGTTCATTTAAGAGTCCAGTCACGGTTTAGTTTATCTGCGATAAATCAATCCGTGGCAATAAATCAATTAATCACGCAATTTAAAACGAGTGATGATTTCACTTTCCACAATTAGTTTTTTCTTATTTGTCTTTCTACCAAAGACTGAGTGACAAAAGGCTCCAGTGTGGTGCATTGGTCTCAACCAGCCACGTTTTTTTTTTTTTTTTTAAAGGGTAATATTGTTTACAGAAACTTTACTTCTGGGTAGCAGAGCAGATGAGTCGATTTTGTTCTTAGAAAACGTGGAAAGCAGAATGTAATTTTCCTTCTATTTGACAAGTATGTTGTACTTTGTGCTTCTCTATCACCCAAAACCTCAGCAAAGTAGGGGGGAGGAGTCGAGGGGTATAAAAACTTTTGCGAGGCACTCGATGTACTTTGGAAAAAGAAGAAAAAAACTGTCTAAAAGCTTTAAGGTGTTCTATAATATGACAACAAAGCAGTAATCCGTGTTTGCGTAAGATTTTTATTTATTTTTTTTGTTTTGGTGTATTTGTGCACAGTGCTCGTCATAACCCTGAATATGTAACGTACATTTGTTTGTTTTGTTTGTCTGTCCCTTCTGCCGCAGACGTGAAGCCCTCCAACATCCTGGTCAACTCCCGCGGGGAGATCAAGCTGTGTGACTTTGGTGTGAGCGGCCAGCTCATAGATTCCATGGCCAACTCCTTTGTTGGAACGCGCTCCTACATGTCGGTGAGTCAGCTCTGCACGCCTGCGCCCCCACCCCTTTTTTCCTCTGGCCCTATCCCCACTTTCCCTCTCCATTCCTCTCGCACGGCTCTTGCTCAGCCAGACCCGCCCTCTGCCTTCCCCTCGCTCCCCCCACCCCTTGCCAAGAGGCGAGGGCTGTGCCCAGGAAAGAGCTCAAACGAGTGTTTGCTCTTTCTTGTCCTCCTACCCCCTCAGTCTGAGACGCCTGGGGTCAAGCGTCCCAGTGTACTTGGAGTTTCCGAGCACAAAGTTGTTCCTAAGCAGCATTATGGACGGTACAGGTCGTTGCCCTTTGGCTGTCATTTTCGTCACACACCTGAGCTTGGACACACGTCCAACTCAAACATTGTAAAGCTGTTTTTCCCCTTCCTGCCAAACCCTCTCTCTCTTTGTCTTCTTTTCCAAATCACACCCCACCCGTTCTTGCCTCTCTATCCCCTCAGCCTCTTCCCTTCCCTCCCCTCTCTTCTCCTCCGCTTCCTGCCTCTCCCCAGCCCCTTGCCCAACCCTCTTGCATTCCCCTGGCATCTTGGCTGTACCTGGTCCCTCTGACGTAGTTGTGCGTTTCTCAACAGCCGGAGAGACTGCAGGGCACCCACTACTCTGTTCAGTCTGACGTGTGGAGCATGGGCCTGTCCCTGGTGGAGCTGGCGATCGGCCGCTACCCTATACCGCCACCAGACGCCAGGGAACTGGAAGCCATCTTTGGACGCTCCATCATGGACGGGGCAGAGGGAGAGCCTCGCTCCAACATGGCTAGACCGAGGCCACCGGGCAGGCCTGTGAGCGGTACGAAATCAAACGTTTTTGTTTTTTTTAAACTAAAGTTCTCATTGTGATCTTATACAAATCCCAAGAAGTTATGATCATTATTTTGGTTTCCTCCGCAGGACATGGGATGGACAGTAGACCTGCCATGGCTATCTTTGAGCTTTTGGACTACATTGTGAATGAGGTCTGAAAAATAACTGATCGATATTGTTTCTTTTTTTGTTTGTTTTTTTCAGCTATTCTTCTGATGATGATGTTTTTTTCCACAGCCACCGCCTAAGCTACCACAGGGTGTCTTCAGCAGTGACTTCCAGGACTTTGTGACAAAATGGTGAGCGCCACAGAATGAGGAGTGCTATTTATTTGGACACTTGTATATGGCTGGAAAACTGTCATTTGTTTCTAATTAAATTTTTTCCACTTGGTGACTGAAAATGTTGCATTACGTAGATAGTCTGGCGATGTGGTGTGCCTTGTAAAAGTTGCTGTACCCCTTAAAATTATTCATATTTTGTCACATCACAGCCAGAAACTTCATTTTTGAGGTCTTGCCACAGATTGTCGAGTGGATTTATGTCTGGGATTTGACTTGATTGTTTTAACTCACAAGCACAGTTGACCTAAACCATTCCACATTACACACACAAGTTGGCCCAAGTCGTTCCATTGTGGCTCTGGCTGTATGTCTGGACTATTCCTGTTTGAAAGTGAACAATCTTATCAGTCTAGAGTAATTTACAGCTACTAACCTGTTTTTTTTTCTTCAGGATGATTGTGTATTTAGCTCCATCCGAGGGTAGACATGTAATATGAATGACTATTGTTCTGCCAGCAGATTTGTCCACCTGCAGATTTCTGCAGTTCTCATAGTTACCATGGTTTCCTGACCTGCTTCTTATCATTTAGTGTCAACTTCACAATTATGTACAACTTTGTTGGTCTGTTTCTTAAAATCGCAATAAAATACCACAAAGTTTGTGGTTGTCATGGGAGGAAAATGTGAAAGGGTTCGATGGTTATGGGGAATTTTGGTGCAAAACATGAACATTTATAAATGTCAACTTTCTTTTGTGTCTGCAGCTTGATTAAAAACCCAGCCGAGAGGGCGGACCTGAAGATGTTGATGGTGCGTATGCAGTCTTTGCTGACCTTTGTTGTTTTTGATCTCTGGGTAAGAGTAAATGTTGCAAACCAAAGTTTCTCTTTGTTTTCAGAATCACACATTTATCAAGCGATCAGAAGTGGAGGAAGTGGACTTTGCCGGATGGTTGTGCAAAACCATGAACCTCCACCAGCCCAGTACTCCCACTCGCACCACCGAGTGATCAAGCAGCCTCCACACAAAAGAAAATAAAACCTCGTCTGTCCCTGCTCTGACACATTTCTGGGGTCTCTCTGCATTCATGTACACAATCCACCACACATGCTGGCACTTTTTTTTGTTGTTTTTTTGTCCATCTTGCTTTTGGGTAAAACATTTGTAGTTTCCCTTTGTTTATTTCGTCATCAGCAGCAGAGCCTGTTGAGTCACTATTGTACTGTAAGACCACAGCTTCACCATGGCGGTGTCGAGAGCAGCCGCCGTTGACGTTTTCACACCGCTGCAGAGGATGTAAAGCACTGAAGGGCTGCCGTAGTGTCATCAGAATTCCCAGTGGCAAACTTCTTTTGTATTGTTGAATATTCTGTATTAATCTTTTCTATGGTGGCTTGTGGGGCTGTATTTTATTAACCTGCTGTAAAAGAAGGAATCACGTCGTACTGAAAGTTTAAAGGAAATGTAACCTGCAATCATCTTGCAGACTTTATATTTGCTAATTGATGGGAAAATGCCTCAATTACGGTTTAACCTTTTTTTTTTTTTTTTTCTTCCCACATTTGGTTACTAGCGGTTTCTGGCAGATCCCCCAGTTTAATAATCAAAAAGAGTGCATTGCAAGCAAAACATGCACCCACAGGAGTCATTTTCACTTTTTGGCATGCAAGCAATCTTTTAAAGGATCATTTTGTGAACACTTTCCCAAACCAAAGAGGGTACTCATGACTACTTCTTTTGCTTTAGTGGCTGGTTGACTTTAAATTCTTGAGCAGTAAATCAGTGTAATTAGGTAATCTCATTTCCTTTCAATAATTTACACGTTTTTTTTTTCTCTCCATTTATTTCTTTTACATCTCTTGTACGTCTCACAAGGGATGAGGTATATTCCTCCAGAAGCTCAGCATTTGCCAGGATGTCTATCTAGACATTGCAAAAATTAGGACAAAGGTGTTTTCATGAGTTGATATAGCATGGTTTATCTTTCTAATGACTGTATGTGTACTTAAGATCATGACAGGAATGAGCTGACGTTTTTAATCAAGCCTCAGTTTCTGCTATGACGGTGCAAGTTTTCAGTCGCAATGAATTATCTTTTTTTTTGTTTTCTTTTTTCCTCTTTATTGAATACCTTCTACCCAAAGTGTGTTTGGTTAATTTTCCATTGTACTGCTACATGTGACGCTCCAAGTTTCAACTTGGGACAAGACTTATTTAAAGCCTTGCTTGTGGAATAGACTTGGGTTAAAATGCTACTTAATCACACTTTTTTTTTTTTTTTTTGTGGAATAGACTTGGGTTAAAATGCTACTTAATCACACTTTTTTTTGTCTTTTCTTGCAACTTTGGTTTAAAAACGACACAAATACAGCCTTGCAGTGTATCGTGAGACCTGACAAAGGGTACAAGGGGTCTGACTCGAGATTTTTAACCCAGGTCAGTTTTGGTCATTTGGTGGTGTTACCTGCTAGCCCGCTGTCTTGCTAGAGCTCTTGTATTCTCTCTCTGCTTATGGCTGCCCTTTCTACTCCCCCTACCCCTCTGAAATGTGCATTCTTCAAAAGTAAATGGATGCATATTCACCTGTATGTGTACAAAGCTATCAACAAAAATTACAGGAGTACTATTTTGCAGTCTTAATATACAAATTTTTGATTTTATGTAAATGACAAGAAGAGTCATTTTATTATAATATAAAAATGTGTTGGAAATGGTTATAATGTATAAAAAATTGAAATAAAACTTATTTGTGAATGTAAATGCATATGCTTGCCTTTAGTCAAATAATTGAGCATTATAAAATGTGGTGGCTTCAGGGTCAAGATGGTGTTGTTTTTGTTAATCCGCAATGTAAATATTACTAATCGGTTAGAATAAAATGTAAAACTAAGTAAGCGTTCGAAAATAAGACACCAGAAATGGAGATGATTTAAAACCAAAAGTTGTAAAATACAAATCAGCTGTATTATCTTTTAAGAATATAAAGATAAAACATTAACTTTAAAACAAATTCTGAATTATGATTATTTAAGGCATTAAAATCAAAATAAAAATGGAACAAAATAACCTAAAACATTTGATGAAAAAAAATATGAAAAATGACAATTTGATATTGAAATACATATTTAATGAAGGTTATAACCTTACTACTAATATTTTCAAGGTAATTTGAAAAATTATTTTAGCTGCAGTAGAGATAAATGTTGCCATTTGTGTTATAGTTTATTAGATCATATCTATAGTGTGAAATTAGTTGTATAGTGAGTATGATAGCTAAGACTAATAAGTGTAAATTAGGGCTCATTATTAATCCCTAATATTAATTATTTGGTCAATTTATTATTGTTGTTTTGGTGTCTTGTCACAGAGGCTTGCCCGAGTTTTTGTAAATCTGTGCTACGGCCCTGACAACAGGAGCGTCAAGCTGACTTACTCTGAGCGTTTGAGTTTTAAAGACTCGACTGAAAAAAAAAAAAAAAATGTAGTATGTCTGGAAAGCCAGTCGGAATGTGAGCGTACTTAACCTTCGACCTTAGCGCGTAACCACAGCGACAGAATGTTCCCAAGAACTAGCTAACTTTGAAAAAAGCTTTTGGTTAATTTGGGAGACATAACAAGCGTGCAGGGTGAACATGGTGCTGGTTTTTGAAACGGTAAGTGTTCCCTTTTCATTTCCCAGTATTTATTTTTATTTATTTATTTGGTATAAACACAACTGCATTTCCACCTTCAATGAGCTTTTATTTATATGACCGTGCCAGACTTAAATTTTGCGTCTGAAAAGCTTGGACTTGCAAAGAGCGCTATAGTTTTCAGTGAAAACTAATTACGAACAAGACTGGCTACGAACACCGTGTCTCTCTGGTTCGGGTGGTTGTATTTAACAATGATAAACTACATAAAGAAGCTACAGAGAAACCTAGAACCTTACCAAGGAACACTTAACAAAACCTGGAAATTACTGATAACACCGCATTTACTCAAGTGGAACCCAATACTGTTAGCATTAATTGTGGCGTTGTTAATAGCTACGAAAATGAGGCGTTATCATACACTTGATTTACCTAGTGTGTTCCCTGATTTGGGCAAACAGATGTCTTCCAGACCCAGTGCTGAAATCCTGAGCTGTAAAAATTAGAGTTGTTAGGAAATAAGTGTTCCCTAAGGGTTCACAATCCCAGTCACACAGTGATCAGGCGTAACATTATGACCACTGTGTCAGCAGAACTGCATAACATTCATTATCTTTCCATTACATCACCTTTGCCTTTAGTAAAAGATGAAAATAAGGCAAAATATATATATTTTTATTCCAGAAATGTGGATCTACTGAAAAGTATGTCAAAGTACTACTATACAGTTTAGTCAATACTTGGTCAAGGCTCAATTGTGTCCAGTGGCATGTAAGTGATCAGCCCTGTGGACTTGCTGAGGTATTTTAGAGCTCCAGGTCGCGTTATTAGTGTCCTTCAGCTTGTTTGCATTATTAGCTCGGGTGTTCCCTCATCCTCATCTTGACAAACCCCAGTTCGGTCACCTGTAGGTGTTCAGGTCAGGACAATTTCCTGGACAACCAAGCACAGTTCCGGTATGATGGTCAGTAAACCAGTTTTGGTACTTTTGGTAGTGTGAGCAGGCTCTAGGTCCAGCTTCGACATTTTTTCAGCATCTTCACGAAGGGAGGGAAGGGTGACATGCTCTAAAATATCCTGGTAGACAGCTGGGCTGATTTTGGGACTTGATAAAACAGACCAACACCAACAGGTGGATCCACACATCATCACTGACTGTGGAAACCTCATTGTAGACCCTGAGCAGTTTGGATCCTGTGCCTCTTCTCTTATCCAGTAAACAAGATAAGAGACCTCTTCAGTCAAGTTATTGAAGAGGTGGAAGCTGGTTCTGATAGACAGGTGTCAGCCCAATTGGCCATCTGTGGGATGAGTTGGGCAAACAGGTCCTAATAAATCCTTTAAAAAGTCTTACCTCGTAACCTAAAGGCCTTTAGGATTTGCTACCACAGCATCGAGATGCCAGATTTCACAGCCCACCTCCATTTCTCAACGGGTCGGTGCTGTTTTGGCAGCAAGAGGGGAATCAAAATATCCACCAGGGGGGCCATAATGTTACACTTAATCATTGTATTGTTTTACTTAACTTTATTAACTTCTTTGTTGTGAGTTCTTATGGCAATCTGCTTTCTCAGAAATAACAAATGGCGTCATTCACACAGTAATGAGAAAGGCAGATCAGACGTGCGGTGTCTGGGAGTGAAGTGGACCACCCTATGCTGGTCTGAACGCAAAATTGCCGTAAAACTGTCTGCTCCCGCTCCTCCTGCTTCCCCTCCCTTTCCTCTCGCTCACACATGCTCAATCATTGCAGGGACAGTGCTCTACAGTGCCCTCTAGACAGACAACATGTCACTGCAGCTGTGCAAAGGCACCAAATGTAAGAAATGTTGACACCATAAAGCCGCTGGAGTTCCTAGAGTGCAGCATCATATAGTCTGCAAACTACAAACTACCTTGCTAAGTCATTTTATAGCACATGTAGATGTTTGTTTTGATGATTTGTAATGTGCAGAAGTTGGGATTGATGTCGGTTGTACACAAGACAACATTGAAATTACTGAGGGGTTTAGAATGTCCGACAAAAACAAAAATATAGAAACTATGTTTTTAAGTGACGCTGCATCAACATTTGCGTGACATAAATATATCGCTGCCTTTTCAAACACACACAGGACAAACATTTTACATCCGTCATATATATATATATATATGTCCTCGAATCAGAAAATACTCTTGCACAGTTCCTTTTTGCTGCTTGTGAGTGTTGGTTTCTTTTGTTGCTGCTGTTTATAAATCCATGACCTGCCGCATTGAATGAGTTTTGCTCATTAATGTTGGAAAGTGTTTGCTTTATTAGGTTTTTACTTGTGCTGTCCCAACTTGTCAATGTAATTGATGACATCGACTTTGAGGATCTGTGGACATCGATATGAAGTGGACACATCTTTTTAATGAGTTCATCTTTTAGTATTTAGCTTTGTTTCTCCTGTGTGTAACGAAAGCATGAAAGTATGTCTAGTTTAGTGATGACAATCAGAGGTTTGAATGTGCTGTCGGATTTCATTGGCAACATTTAGCATTGGCATCTAGGGATGATGATGAGGCAGGTGAGGAGACAACGCAGATGAGCCACTGTGATTATTTAACTAAACACTAAATGATCCGTGTGACGTTAGATTCTTAAATAAGTCTTTATCGAAAAAATTTTACACAAGAATCAGTCCAAACAAACAGTATTATCAACATTAACCCTGTGTTTGTGTTAATGTGCAGACATTATGCACATTAACATAATGTCTGCTTTAGTCACAGTTAACTGAATAGACGACGTGGATTTTTAAACGACTAAAATTTAAGCCAGACAAGCTCAGACATGATAAATACAATTAATAAGTGCAGTAATTTATGAGTGAGATGAAACTATTATAGTTTCTATTAGAATTAAAGAATAAGGTGTATTAAAATGTGAAAAAAAAATCAAAAAGTCTTTTTGTTTATTTCCAGCTCAGTTTCATTGTATATTATACTAATACAAAAGTGCCTCGTTTGATTTAATTTTGACGTGCTGCACTTAAGATTTATGATTTTTTACTTTAATTACTGGAAAAAATGTATTAACATTTTACTTTGCAGTATCCAATAAATATTTTGTGGTGAAAGGAAATTAACTGTTCAGATGAGTCAATGAAATAATAAAAAAAAAATGAATGGCATTATTAAACAATAGTTGTTAGAGGCAACTTAACGACAACAAAAAGTCTTCCTGATCGCACATAAATGTAACCAAAGAAACCGATCTCTACCTAAGTGAAGAAAACTCATATGATAACTTATTACTGATCTAAGCACTTGCTATAATTTAAACTGACCTTTCCCTGTAATGCCAGGTATGCATAATTGTGCTCAGGTGAGTTGTAAAATGGTATTTATAGCAAATCTAATAAGTTTGTTCAGGACGATATTAGCCTAATTACATATTTTTTCATATGTAATCTAGTTAAACCGTAATTACTTTTGTAATCAGATTACATTGAACAGATTATATATAATCAGTTACCTCCCAGCAGTGGCTCTGATGCAACTCAACATCTTCCTCTCCAACCCACTGCATGGCACAATGGCTGGCTCGCGCCCATCGAGTGGGTGTACTGGTGGGCATTTTGGAAGTGGCGCAATGTGAAGTGCGTGCACACATGGGAATTCAGATCTCACCGCAGTGAGTGGGGAAGATTTCAGCTTAGGAGCAGTCCTCACCTGCTGGAGCTTTACAGGTAACGTGAACAGAGGGTGTGTATCGAGGGGGCTGCTGGCAGCCCCTGCCGTGTGTGCTGGAATGTGCCAAGACTTGCTTTTTGGGGTGGGACAGCATGACCTCAGGCAATAGGATGGGTGGGTGCGACTTGCATAGAAAAGGAAAGGAGTAGTGAGGGATGAGGCGGGTGAGAACAGACAAGAGTTAACAACTCAGCTTTAACCCCGGAGACAACCCACAAACGCCAGTTTGTAGCCAATGACAGCCAGAAAGAACGCAGTGGGCAGGCAGGGGTTAATAATTTGCGTTGTCTCCGGTTCAGTTTATGATTTGACAACTGTCTGCTTTTCAGTACTAAGAGATTTCCACCTTACTTTCATCTTGACAGGAGGAGGAGGGGGCTGAGGACGCCGAGGGATGCTGTGTCTTTAAGAGAGAGAGTGTGTGTGTGAGTGTGTGTGAGAGAAAGAGAGAGAAAAGGGAGGGACCTCTTTGCCCTCCAGAAACCAGGAAGGGAATTGAGTTGATCTGCCGCTGCTTGGTTAGCGCATACGGGGGCTTTAAGCTGCGCTACAGTGAGAGGGAGATAGAGAGCTCCGGAGAGGAGGAGAGGAGAGGGCCGAGCTAACCCACAACAAGCACCACCACGGCCATCACAGGTGAGCTGAAGGCGACCTGTCATCCCTTCCTCTGCCTGCCCTGGGCCTGTCGAACTCAGGGGGGTTGGTAGCAGGGAGAGGAGAGAGGAAGGACTGAGGGAGGGGGGCCAGAAAGGAGAGCAGGGTGGGGGGGTTGGCCGGAGAGAAGAGGTGGGTCGCAGCAGCGGTCCCTAGTCAAGGTTCCTCTTTTTTTTTTTTTTATTTTATTTCTCTTAAATATGTCCTATATAGAGCTACTTGCCTCTGGGGGAATCTTGTGATAAAGTTTATAGGATGTGATCAAAACATTAACTTTTCAGGCAGGTGGAAGCACTTAGAGGAGGAGGAGGTAGCGGAGGAGGAGGGGGAGGAGGAGGAGGAGGGAGGTGACTGAGCCGAGAGAAGGAGGAAGCAAAAAAATAATAATAATAATGATACTGGAAAGGCTACAAGCAGTGGCAGCAACTTTTCGGGACATTACAGGGCGAGACACTCATTGCAGGGTGTGCTGTGTGTGCAGAGCATGACTGGGTGGCATTAGGTTGTTTAGAGGAGGGGTAAGTCAATTTAGGTCAGGAGTTTCAAGTGTGTCTGAACCGTCCCAAGAGCGCAGAGCTGATGAAAGAGCGCACGGCCGATGTTTCAGTGCTGCCCCTGACAGTCTGGGCTGAAATCTGTTTTGTTCTTTTTTTCCTCCCACAGCGCCCTATCCTTGTTTGATGGCTGCTCTGTACTTTAATACCTGGCAGGCTGCTAGCAGCATACTGTAGTGTATAATTCAGCCCTGGTTTGCTTACGTTAGAGAAGGCTTGGAGATAGTGGGGGTGGTGATGGCAGAGAAGGAAGCTGGGACTCGTAGTCCGCAGCGGGGGCTGTGGAAACCAGGTGACATTGGGTTTCGGCCTCTATATCCCAGAGTGCCTTGCCCTCAGCCATGAAGGAAAGGGAACAGCCGTCAGCCTATCCCTGCGAGGAGGTGTGGCGAGTTAGCCACTGCAAAGCCAATGAGGCGAGGGGATGCAGGAGCGGAGTTGTGGACTGAAAATAGAGGGTGGTGGTGGATGGGATGGGGGCGGGTAGGTGTCTGTGTGGGATCAGGCAAGGGCTTGCCTGTATGACTAGGGCCACTCACAAGTTTCCTGCCTGGTAATGCTCTAGCCCTGCCCAGAGACACAGGCAGCAGAACTGGCCGGCAAAGCAGGGGAAGGCAGAGAGGTCCCGAGAAACATTTTCTGCCTATTCGGTAAGCACTGCGAAGACATCCACACACATGGTGTCTTTGGGCTGGGATTTAGAGGAGAGGGAAAGCAAGCAAGGGAAAGTAAATACCAGAGTGTCTTGATAGAGTTCAGAGTTCTTGACCCACTTGAAGACAGAGCAGGGGTTGGCAAACGGGTCAGGTGCCGCATTGACTATCTGCTGAAGTTTGCTTTATTGCCTTCGGATGTTTTATCCTTACATGTGTTGCTTTGAATCTGTCAAGTTGTGGTTAATTAGGTAGAGTAGCTGCTAATATTAGCAGAGTGAGAAGATGAAGATATTTGCACATCCTGTACCGCTGCTGCTGCTTCTTCTTCTTCTTCTTCTTCTTCTTCTTCGGGGGCTTTCAGAGTAATTCTACAGAAACCGCCCTGTCAGATACTTTGCTGAGCTGTGGCCGACAGCTTCTGTGGCACAGGTGTTGAGTAATAGTTTTAGAAACTTAACTAAGTGACATCTCGTCTTAATGAGGCGGAGAATAGGTGACACAGTTCGTGACAGCTGAATCCCCTCTCCCTGACGCGGCAGGCTGCCGTGGCTGAGTCTGTGCAATATTAAAACAAAACGTAAGCTCTGGCAACTTTGTGTAACCGTCCCCAAAGAGCTTAAGCGTTCGTAGATTGATTTCAGTCGTTCACAGCTACTCAATCTTATGACGTCCCTTCTCTCTTTACCGCTCAACTCCCCCATCCTCACCAGCATCTTGTTAAGACCAGATTGTAATCTGTCCTGCCGCCATGTAAGTCTTTCTTTTTTAAACCAGTGGTTTAAAAACTTCACAGCAGCCCCGACTGTCTTCCTCGATAACCAGATGCTTTTTGTTTTTTTTTTCTTTTCAGCTTTGCATACTTGTTAAACCCGTTTTTACAAATGTGCGGGCATGGAGAGGGTAAGTGACGAGCACAGTACGCCCATTTTATGGGAAAGTCTTTCATAATGCTGCTGTAAATTAAGCTGATTGCTTCTTCTTGTTCAGCTTAAGGTAAAATAAAAAAATGTAAAAAAACTTGATTAGTTATTGTAAACGCTGTCTTCCGTATGTTCTCTGCCCTATGGATGAAGAGCATGGTTATTTCTAGTGAATTCCAGCAAGAGGTTAAACTAGGACGCCATATGTGTTTGTATGTGTGAGCGCGCGTGCACGTGTGTGTGTGCATGCGCGTCTGTGTTACCAACAATAGACTCCAGAGGAATTGCAGGGGACTTCAGTGACTGTGGGCAGGTCCAAGACACCACCCATCAATTTGGCGGTGAGGCTGAATACAGTTTGATATTCCTGTATGTTTGTGCCTGCACCACGATGGCCCAAAACTAGCAGGTTCAGGCAGACCGAGAGGACAGGTTGTGTGATGTCTCCGTGGCAGTTTGAGGCTTTATTTCAGAGTAAAAAGTTGGCAGTATACAGTGGGATACATGTAGCTGTCATATTGTTTGTGTAAAGGTTTATCTATGTGTCAAAATGGCTCATACAGGAGATAGAGTTTTATAAGGAGTGTTTCCCGTGCCGCTTCTTCTTTTTTTTTCTCTCTTTTTTAAACATAAATGCATTTACAAAGGCTTACACATTTACAGTTGGAGTTGTTTCATTTGCCTCTTCCTTAGTGAATGCAGCTTCACTTCCCCCCCTCCATGATGTTTGGTTCCCCTGGTCAGCTGCTTAATATACCACAGCTTCCAGCCTGGCTAGACAGACAGACCCCTCTCTGTTGTTTTTCTGTTGTTATGCTGAAGACCAGGGGCAGTAAAGGGGCTTCTTCTGTTCTCTTCTGGGACATTTATTGTGCAGAGTTTAACACACAACCTGATCAAATTAAGAGCAAGAGAGTGTGGCTCGGGATGTTTTTCAAGAAGAAGGGGAAGGCTTCACTTAAATTATCGCAGTGTTCGAGTTGAGCCTGCGTATTGATGAATTATAAAATACATCGAGTCGGAGGAGATGGACCTGTTTACAAAACTGACAAACGTTTATTGATAATGGATAACAGGCCAAGCGACTACAGGGCTGTGTGACCGGTCCAACACCGTCTGCTTGCCGATGTAGTTACTTGGTTTACAGTGAAACAAGAGAAAGACGATGTGTTGGTTGCATTAAAGTATGGCGAGACGCAGGGAGGCGGGTGGGTCCGCACAGCTTTGCCTCCTCAGCAGTGGAAAGGGGAAGTGGGTGATGTGGTGGATACTATGCAGTGCACAGTCTGAGACAGAGATGGAGCAATGATGAGATGAGAGCAACAGATGAGAGGAGAAGAAGGAGGCGGGGCCAGGGTGGTTGTGGGGGGGGCGAGGGGGTCAGACAGTACGGACAGGGAGACAGAGCAAGAGGAGAGCTGGTCATCTGATAACAGAGCGGGTTCTGTTACACGCCTGCCACAGACTCACAGGAAGTCCTCTTTCCCTGTCAGGCTGAGCATGCGCAGCGCGGTGCAGCCACTGTTGGCTGCTTGACCAGCTAACCTGCTGGACATGAGCTTTCTGTGACACCACCAAGTTGTCAACTTGTTAACTTATTAAACAAGATGGTAAGAAAATGGGGAAAAACTGCAATATCTGATGACTTGTGTAATTGTAATGCAATTGTAATTGCATATTATGCATAATAGGTGCGAATACCATTTCATGACGTCTTAGCGTGTAAAGCTGTATGGAAAGCATGACATACTCCTTAATGATAGTAATAATTCTGAGTTTCTCAGATGAGGTAGCTTTCAAGGTTTATGGATGGATGTAGTTTACAACTCATTTTGCATCTTCATTTGACATAAATCCAGTTTAGTTGTTGATTAGGTGGAATCTGAGTACTGGCCAAGAGGGGCCAAGACCAAAGCGGACTTTACGTTCCTACAACAACTTCAGTCTCAAAAAGCCCGAGTGGTTTGTTTAAATGCAGTTTTACGAACCTTTAAGATGTTGTAACGTTTGTGTTGAGTGGTTTTATACACAGAAGCTGATGATTATTTACACGGTGAATGGAGGTCGGAGGCAGAACACCACCCATAATCTTCCTGTGTAAAACATTTACTGAGCACGTTAGATGTAAAGTGTTTCCAGTCAGAGTAATTGTCTGATATAAAAGTGGTGTAAAATACAAAAATGTTGTAACAGTTTTAACCCAATGCCTTTCCGTTGATTTGCACACTGCTTTACTTGTGTGCTCAACGTTTCACAAGAAACATCATCAGTGCTGCTGCACCACCACCTCCAGCTTCCATGTCCTCCTTAAATAATCATGTGCTTCTTTGTGAAAAAACTGTTGAATTCAAACAAGTTGCTTTGGTTCCTCTTGGGCTACAATAATTATTTATACTAAATAAAGAGGCTATTTAAATTATTTCCTACTGGTGAGATTTTAACAGCCTATTATGCCTCACCAGACCCTTGTATGAAAAAAACAAAAGTATATGTTAAAGTACCTTAAACTGAATTACTACGCCTTTGACTTTAAATGCAAAGGAAAATTGAGAGAGAGAGAAAAAAAACAGTCTTTTAGTTTTCTATGTTAAAATGTTTGTTGCTATAATAAGAGGGTTTGAAAGTCATTTTCAACTACCCTGCGTGACACCTGTGCAGTTGCCCAACCACCCCCACTCCCCTGTCCTCGGGGTGGTTACCTTTTCTTTTACTGTAGCAGGTTATACCAGGTCCAACAGTAATTCATCCCGAGTTTATCATTGACATCTGAGCCAGATTCCTGGGCCTCCATTTGCTCTCAAGTTATGAGCGAGCTTGTGAGTTTAACGCCCTGTCTCGCCCACCAGCTTCGTGTTTTGGCAGCGCTTCCTGGTTAGCTTCTAGTGGAAGCTGCCAGGCCTCGACCAGCCCATGCAACTTTAGGTTTTATCAGTCACTAGCCTACTTCCTGCTTTGCTCCCAGCACGGCCAGTGAGGTTTCCTTCCACTTTGGCCAACAATGAGTCACTGAGCAGTGGCAGTTACTCAAAATCCACTTTCCCTAACCCCCCGAAGCCCTATCGTGTTCGCTTGTCCACTTGGTTCAGAGTGGAGCCTTCTAGATCTGAGTGAGAAGATCCTGTTGTACAAATGTGCAGAACTTGTGAATTATTTTCATTATCTGAAACTCAATGCATGTCAAGGTTTGAAAGGGTTACGCTATGAAATCTGCAATTTTTTAAATCATAAATTTCTTACATTTTAATCAGATGCAAATGTGCCAGAGTGGTGAGTTTTCTCAGACAGCGTGAAGCACAGAGCATTACAACTCCTGTGTCTCCCCTCCCCCACATGTTGCTGCAGCTTGTCGAAAGAAAGTTATTAATGTAAATTTATCCTGTTGCTTACAATACAGACATATTCGGCAGCTCACAAATATTCCTGGTTTCGGACTGTCATAGTGGTGAAACTAAATGCTGAGAATCACACTCTTTACGTTTGAAAACTATAGTTGGCAAGCTTTCAGAAACATGTATTGTAAGTGACCCAAATAACTCACAAGCTTGACTTGTTAAACTTTGAGTATTTCTCTTTTAAGAGCAGAGCAACAAAGAGGTAGAATATGTTTGTCCAAAGGGTAAAACTTTTGCAAATCAGTCACAGTTTAGTCTAAATTGTTGCCTAAGTTTATGTATCAAAATGAAATGAACAAGAAATAAGTATTATAGATTACATCATGATGAGGGAAACACTTCAACATGTTATTTTAGTGTCAGTAGCAACAGTTTTGGCTTTTCTGTTTTAAATGAGGTCAGTCATATCCTGCTATTCATTTTTGTTATGAATTTGTAATAGCTCTATTAGTGCTGCGTTTTTACCCAATCGTTTCATGCCATGAGAATATCCTACCGGAATGTGCCTATTTCACTAGTTCTCTTGTATGTTTCTGTATTTTTGAAGCGTACAAATTTGTATTAGCCAACAGCCAAATTTTCAAACTCTCAAATTTAAGGAAATAGAAAGTTTAAAGGAGAGACAGGAGAGAGATCATTTGCATTTCAGACCAAGCGGTGTTTTTATGGGGGCTACCGTTTTGGTTGTTGTGCATTTTTAAAATGACTCTGTAGTCTATGTCTTCCCTTATCTGAGAAACATCTGGGGTTGCACACGGTTAACAGTTTGTTTGCTAGTATCTAGGAATGACTGGTATGTGTCTGCCAAAGTCAGAGAAACTTTCAGGGTGGAAATTTTTGAGACGCTCCACAACACGATCCATGTCAGCCTAAATAAGAACCATTCCTGCTGACTCCCGTCACACCTCGATATCAGGCAGGCGTCTGCCTAAGAAAGTGACAAGCAAATTGATTCCCAACTGTCTCCGTGCAGATGTTGACACACGCCGTGTTCGGTCAACTGCAGAAAGAAACTCGCCCCCCCAGCAAAAACAGAAACTCCTCTTACAAAGCACCGTTGTACAGATACATGGGAGGGGGCGAAGTGATGTTGCGGATGAGTTGAATGAGGTGAGGGTGGAAATGGGATGGGTCGGCTCTGCGCGTTGAGACGGTGGTTTGACTTGCAAAGCAGGCCTGGGCGCTCGTGGCCCGAGCGCCAAAGAAAGGGGCCCTTCCCTGAGGGTGGAACACGGCGTACACGGACAGCTGCGGTGCCGCTTTGTGCTAGATTGCCGGCCTTGTCACCCACAGGCATGAATTAGTGATAAGGAATGTTTCAAGCCATGAGGAGGTGTCAGGATCAGGTTTGTGGCTCCATGTTTCCTCTTTCTCTGTGTTCTGTGCAGGTTTATTCAGGGACAGGTTGCTCCTGCATGCAGAGCAGTCCCTCTGCGCTTCGTTGGCACTGAATCGAGTTTTGTGTTGGTGCGCATGTTCGTGCAAGTGTGTGTGTTTTATCTCCTCCTCGAGCTCAACGTCTTTACCTCACAAAGCCATGACCCAGGGTCAACTGTGGATGTATGGGGGATACAGTAGCCTCATTCGCAGGCTTGCAGCAAAGCCCCGGTTCAGTGCAGGTGCTTTAGAGAAAAGCAGGTTGACTCGGCTGTGGACGAGGCTGGCAGAGATCCGTTTCCACCTGCAAAGGACACGACCGGTAGCCATGTGGATGCCCTTTCTCTCGCTTTTCCTTCCCTTCTCACTCTGCTCTCTTTGCCTCCCGTGTCATTTCTCTTTGTCTCTCTCTCCCTTAACATATTCAGATGACGGATGGGGTAATAAAATTTGCTTTTGCCATGGCTGACAGATTGTTTTCAGTGGAGCTCTGTTAAAGTCTCTGGCAGTGTTCTCAGACCCTATGTGGTCAGACGCCCACAAAAAAAAACAGGATTTAAGAGATCCATAGAGAAAGCGTGCTGCCAGTAGGCCAGGGCCATTGTGACATTCTCATGGTACGACAACCTTGATTTAAAACGCCCCGGTTTTACTGTATCAAGGAGTTAACGCAGAACCTTTAAATAAAAATGTTCTGAAAACCAAAAGGCTGTTATATAAATAATAGTTTATATAACAGGTATAATAATTTAATGTCTGATACTTTGATTTTTCTACTTTTTAAATAAATATGCGTTTTCTGAAGAAAATGAACCCTTTTTAGTTTTTTGCTTTGGGGTGGTTGGTGTGGATATAAAATGTTATAATATTTCATGGTGTTTCTTAAGTAGCGTATTGTATTCTTTTTAGCTTTTAATCTATATAACTCCATTCACTCATAGCCCAACAAAAGTGAAACTGCTAATACTAAACATTGTCAAATACATTGAGTAGTGCAGATAAACTGTATATACTGTAACTATTGCATTCAGCCATATTTTAACGAGGAACGTGTGTTTAATGACGCTCTCCTGAAACCAGTAGTAGAAAAGAAACTTGTACGGGAATGGTAGCAATCACAATCATGACAATTAATACCATTAATTAGAGTTAATTATTGACACAGCACTACAACTACAACTACATCTGTTTCTTGATTTTTCTTCATATCATATTGATAAACATTTTGATAATTTCCCATTCCTTGTTCTGATCTTTGGTTTCTGGAGTAACACTGGAATATCAAATTGTTTCTAGGGCCACTTATAGCTAAACTCCGTACAACCAGAGAAAACTCCACCTACTCCGACTATCTTTGGCATGTCATTAAAAGGGCTTTAAACCGTAGGAACTATATGACATAATAGTTCAGTGGTTTGGAAACCAAATGTTGGTTTACCTGGATGCTGGAATTCAACCCATTCCTTGGAGCCAGTTGGCGTCTTACTGGGTAATCACGCTTCACAAACCAGTGCAAACATCTATGTCTTCATCATTTTTACTTGCAGCTTTTTATGTAAATGTGCATTATAACATTTGGCTGAATTGACCACTCTTTGACCCATTTAGTCATTGATGAGAGGGTGAAAGAAACCTCTTAATCTCTTACGGGTTCCTCGGCGCAGAGGGACAGATAAATCTATCCATGACCTATCTGCGCATCACAGGTGTGGACACAGATTGGTATTTCTTAAGAAAGGATAAAACAAAAGCATAAGCAGAGGAGAGGAGAGGACAGAGCCGAAGAAAGAAGGTGAACTCTATTAAAAGAGGAGGGGCAGCCAGGTTAGGCAGGTTTGGGAGTGGGGTGTAGCAAACAAACATACCAGCAGGATTGATCGGAAGGAATCTTGTAATTTGAAGCTTGTAGAGAGCAACGCATTTAATGCAACCACCGCCCAGCCTTGCCCCCCTACTGGGTCTGCCTGGCAGATGGTGAAGAGGAGGTGAAGGGGGGATGGTGGGAGGGGAGGTGGATGTCCTGTGTGTGCTTGTATAATGTGTGTGATTTCCGTGTGTTATTGATGTTACGGTATTCACTCGTGTGACTGAGAAATCGAGGATGGCCCACTCTGCCGAAACCCCTCCACCACCCACCCCGCCCCTCCGCCTAAGCTTCAGTCGATCATTTTAATTCCCACCCCACACACGCACACAAACACACGTGAGCGAGGGGACAGGCCTTTTCCGAAACTTGGCACGCAGCGCAGGGTGGGGTAACTAGCTCAGACCGGATTGACAACCTCCCTTTTTAATGCCGTTCCTTTGCAACTCGTCGTACGTTCTCTTCCTCCTCCTGTGGAGGTTTTTTTTTTTTTCCACAGGGTCTGTCCTCGCAGCCTTCTCCACATCCCTCCACTCTCCTCTCCCTTCTTGTTCCTCCGCTTCCCTTGCTTTCCTTCCTCGCTCTCGACTGTCACAGAGTGAGCATAGGCTGCACAGCCCAGCTCCCAGCATGCACTCTGATCCCCTCAGCCCTCTGCTTATCTGTCCTCCACGACCTCTTGCTTGATTTCTTGCACGGGTGCGTGCACACACCCATACATGTATTCATATATACAAGGAAACAGGCACCCCGGCCACCTGCACGCGTGAAATACATAAATATCTTTTTTGATTCTCCCACTCATTGTATTTATGCAGAGAAAACTGCTGACCAACACGATTCAGCTCTTATTCACTACAGGAACCTAATGTCTTGCACATAGCTGTTTGTTTTGCCATCAGTCTGTAACTGCACCTGTTTTTTAGTTATTTTTTAATTTTTTTAATTTTTCATATCAGTCTCAAAATACATTGTGAGGAGCAAGACACCGTCTCAACGCTGCATTGGACCAAATGTGAAAATTTCACACTGAAGTCCAAATTTGAATCAGATGGAGACGAGAGTTTAGCTTCAGCTGACTTCAAGAGTTAGATTTGGGACTTAGCAGGTTAAAAATGCCCCAAACAAACAAAAAGCATCTTTGGTCTAAAAAAACATTAACAGCATTAACTTTGCTGCATTTTTTTCTGAGTTAAAGAAATTAAATCTTGTAAAGTTTATGTTGAAATCAAACCAACGGCCTGCAGGACTTTTATCCTGTTTTGGTTGTTGTTGCCACAGGCAGCCTGATTGCTACATCTCTAATTAATACATTTGCTTATTTATTTTTTTATTTCAGTTACACCATATTGAAGGTTCTAAGAGAATAATAAGCAAAAAACATATTAAAAAAAACAGATTTTTTTGACTGAAAGGATAAACATGTAGGTTCAACCACCGGCCCGCACAAAACTTATCTTTTTAAATTTGCTTTTGCTGAAATTTGTGAAACAAATCTTTACTTTGAAAAGGTGCTATCTAAATAAAGTTACTTACTTACTTCCAAACCACTTCAGTCTAAGTTTTCTCACGGTCGGTTTATGTTTGTAAGATTTTACCTGTATGTTCAATTGCATAGAGATGAGAGAGGAAAATCCCAATTAGTGTGCGATCAGATCGATTTGATTCACTTTCCCTGTTCTTAAATTTTGTAGCATGTTAAAAATGTGTTGCTGCGGCTTATGTTGCAGATTTCTGTCTCAGTCAATCAATACATATTCCTCTCACTTTTCTGTCCACGAAAGAAACTAATCAGTGATCTGTGTCTTCTGCTTTCAGATAGGCAGACAGACAGACGGCAGGACGGATACACGGGTGGGGGCTGTGCTCGGCGGCTCGGCGGCAGGCTGGTGGAAGATGTCGTCAGGGGCCGGTGGGAGAGGAGGAAGGCGGCTCCGGGGTATAACAAGCACTGCGGGCGGGGGGAGACGAGGAGGAGCGGGGGAGGCGGAGGAGGGTCCCGTGGGGATCCCTTTCCCCGAACACAGCGCGGACGTCCTGGGCGGCCTGAACAAGCAGCGGCTCAGCGGGCTCCTTTGCGACGTGCTCTTAGTCACCCAGGACCGGGAGTTTCCGGCCCACCGCTCCGTCCTTGCGTCCTGCAGCTCTTACTTCCACAAGCTCTTCACTTCAGGGGCCGCCGCCGACCAGCAGAACATCTACAACATCGACTTTGTGGCAGCAGAGGCTCTGGGAGCTTTGCTGGACTTTGCCTACACGGCAACGTTGACGGTCAGTCACAGCAGCGTGGCTGACATCCTTGCTGCTGCTCGCCTCCTGGAAATCTCTCCCGTCCAGGACGTCTGTACTCACCTGCTGGACACCAAAGTGCTCTCCCCGCCGGTGAGGCATCGCCATAACACAGAAACAAAAGCTTGTGTATTCACTGTCAGAATCCTGAGGTTGAGACAACAAAACATTAAAAAGCTGATGTTTCAGTGCTTTCAAAAACTAGTCAACTTTTTCCTCATTTCTGCAATTTTATGTGATTGATTAAGACAAAGGCGAGCATAACTGTGACAGAGCATCTGTAAACAGGAATTTACAATCCTTGGTGTAGAATCAATGGGACTTAAATCTGGGCTTTGACTGGACCATTTTAACGTGAATTTGCTATTGTAGCTATAGCTTCATATTTTGGGTTTTTGTCCAGCTGGCAGAATGTGTGAAGATAATTTGTTTCACTGGAGGGCATCAGACTTAAGAAGACTGAATACAAGTGCATAATGTCATTTTTAGACTATTGTAAAGTAACGTAACTGTTTTCTCCCTCTTCACAATGCGCTACTACTTTCTGTTGATTACTCAGATAAAATCAAACACATTTTCTGAAAGTTCTTGGTCATAGCATGATAGAATGTAAAAGTAAAGATGCGTGAATAGTGTCGGAAGCCACTGCGCGTTTATTTTCTCTAGTTCATTCATATCCGAAATGGTGCATACAGTCATCATGCCATCCACCTCAATAAACAGCATAACTAGACTTACATCATGGCCTGTATCAGTGCCTCTCACTATGCCTAACACACTCCCACAGCTTGGAGTTAGTTTAACACTTACTCATGCTGAGCCAACAGTATTTGTGGAAGAACAGCGTGCTCCTTCACAGACTACAGACACAGCACCTCACAGCCGGGCAACATCTTCAGCTGCAGCAGTGATGTGCTCTGTCGTAATGTGTAATACCATAATAATAAGTTCAGATTTTTATTGTGGGCCGTAGCATCATGCAGGACATGCTGAAGTCGGTTGTTGGTCAGATATTTGCTTTATAAAGTCTCACTATATGCAGATTTCAGACATTTCAGATTGTTCTTGGAGATTTGTAGTTTTCAGCCGTCAAAGTATTTCTTTCTAGCTTCTTGCTGTGAGCGATCACCAATAATTTAGAAAAGGAGCAAAGGTGATGTCGAGCAGTGTGGGAAAGATTGGTTCCTGTCAAACTAGGTTTTGCTTCTTTAAAATAAAGACAAAAATAAATGAGGAGGTTGATGTCTCACCCGTAGTTTAGCTTTTTTTTTTTTTATCAGCAATTAGTGAGGTTTAAGAGGTTAACAATAGCAAGTGTAAACACCAGACTGTGTATTACTTAGAGAGTCCAGATCATTATTTTAACTTCTGGATTTGCAAATGACTACCAACATTTGCAAACCAGGCATCTTCCATAATGAACAGGGTTTCAGTGTAAATACAGATAAAACGGAGCGATGTTGAGCTGATACTTTCATTTTTCCTACTTTCTGTGGAAGTTAGCTCTTAATAAATTATGTAGTGAACAAAACGTCTCCCTGAGGCTGGGGGAAATTGGTGTTTGATGGCTTGATTTGGGAACAAAACCAGAACTCCAAAAGGTCTGATTCAAAATTTTCAAAGGAACAAAATGAACCTCCAGCAACCAAAGCACCTGCTCTCTGATTTTCCAGTCAGTCAACATTCCTCAGTTTAAAGTTGAAGTTCTTTTAAAGAACTTCCTTCGAACACCTGACTGATAAGAAAAAGAGCCAACTTTGAGTCCTCTTCTCTCAGTGACAACTTTCACACTAAAGAGTTTTTAGCATTACCTGGTAGTCCCTTGGTATGGTGCATTCACTTTTTAGAAAAGGATGAGATTTTTGAGTATCTGAGCAGTATGTCTCTGGTCAACAAGTCAAGTTGAAAATTGCCTAATTTCTCTCATTGTAGCTTTTAGCATCACAGTTGTTCCCTCACTGGCTTTGTTTTTCTGTCTATTATTTCTTGCATTTCATAAAAAGCTGAAATATTCTGCAAGATGTAAAAGTTTTCATTTTGGCCTGTCTACCTTAAACAACCCTACTAAGCCAAGTTGCTATAATTTTTAGGAGACAAAAGTGTCTTCTGAGCTCTCCAGCTGTGTTTACAGTTAGCTCTCACCGGTGCTCTTGCGAATTTTCCCTTCACTGGCTTTCGTTTCCTTCCCTGTTTCCACAGGCGGGCAGTGAGCGAAGAGATGAAGACGAAGAGGGGAAATGCAGAGGAGTCAAGGAGCAGGGGAACCGAATTCGGGCCAGAGAGTACCTGGAGTACTTCCAGAGAGGGGCGCACTGGAGCAGCAGCTGCAGCACGCCAGAGCTCAGGGAACTGCCCACACACCTGCACTTTAACCATGGTAACGGGAGCATCCCCAGCAACGGGGCTCCTGCGGGCCCCGGTGAGTACTACTCCCCACTGGCCCTAGCCTTGTCACAGCCCCAAGCGCAAGAACCAGAGGAGGAGGACGAGGATGAAGAGGAAGATGAAGACAGGGAGGCAGTTCAGGGTAACGGAGTGAACCCGGGGTCGTCCTACTACCCTCCCTCGCAGAACGGCCACTTCTACCTCCCCCCTGAGTCTCGGCAGGAGGCGGAGGTGGAGGACAGCTGCCGGGAGGCGATGGCGAGGGATAGGGGCTCGGCCAGCGCCCTCCTGCAACAAATGATGGACTCCATCGAGAGGCAGAAGAAGCGTGTGGACGGGGAGGAGCAGGGAGATGGGGACGATCCTGACATGGAATTTTACTTGAATTATTTCAGCAGCACGCAGCACGAAGACGCAGCTTCCGCATCGCTCGTGCACGGCGTGCCGCCGTCGCTGTGGATGTCACGAGGCAGCGCGGGCCAACACACGACAGGAGGAGAGAGGGCGATGGAGGAGAGAGGGAACGGCACCGGAGGAGGTGGAGGAGAAAGAAAGATGCGCTCTAAGGCCTTCCAGAAGTGCCCCATATGCTCGAAGGTCATTCAAGGTGCAGGCAAGCTACCCCGCCATATCAGAACGCACACGGGAGAGAAACCCTATGAATGCGCCATCTGCAAAGTGCGCTTTACCAGGTAAGCCCATTTAATGAAGGGACTACCTCATGTCACATGTGCTAATAGTCTTGGACAAACGGCCCAGCAGAGGGAAACACCACAAAGCCAAGAGCTGGAGAATTAGCGCTTAACCACCTTAGCTTTGCATTAGGCAGTGCAGTCTGTGTCCAAATGTTTACCGTGATCGTGGATTGGCAGGATACTAAACAGATTTCCTCCCAACGTTCCCATGCTGTGAGGGAGGGGAGTGTTATAAAGGTCCGTTTTATGGTGGCAGCCTTCATGGCAAAGTCCTGGAATTTTAGCATAGGGGTCCTATAAAAGAAGGCTGTGCCATCAGCGTGTTATCTTGTGAAAAGGGGCCATAAAGGACTGTATTCTGATACAGGGGCGAGGGGTTGCAGGCACTGGATAGTGCTCTGGCTCCAGTACAGTAATGTGAACTTTTGATCTGCTGTTATGCTTCTTATTGCCCGTAGCAGAGTATTTACACAACCCCCTCCCCTCGCTCTCTCACTCCTTCACCTCTCAAATAAAACCTGCTACGTGTCCCTTAGAAAACAGATAGACGTGGCTTATCTACAGGAGGGGACATCTGTGCGAAGGGTTTTCATGTCAGGAAGGCTTGCCTTTTCCATGAAATGATTACTTTAATGAATCAATTAGCTGGCCTTTGGTGGAAATAGACGCTGCTGTCTGAAAATATCCAGAACCCCTCTGAGCACGAGGAAGACCATTCTTAATTTATCCTCCAGCTAAATTTGACCACCAGTGGAAAGGGGGCGGCATTGTAATCTTAATCCTGTTTGATCAGGGTTAAGGGTTTGCCTCGCTCTGTAATAAATCACTCCTATCCTTTAAATAATTTACCTCTGTCAGTGGCTACTTTGCTCCAATGCTGTGCTCTGATATGTGTGTCTTTTCCTCGTCACCCTCGTTTGTTAAAGTTTTGATGTTGGGCTCACAGATCTGCAAAGGTTGCAGTGGGCTTACTCGTTTGGTTGTATGACAGCTGATATACTAACTTAAATGATATTTGCACTGTGTATGTAGGTGTGCACATTTGGAGCTTATGCTAGCAGCTCTTATTTGACTAGGAGCACTAAGTGTAGGAAGGTTAGACGATTTAAGTGCTTGGGAGCTAGAGGAAGACAGCAACGGCTAAAGGGGGGAACGAAGGACAAGAGTCAGATGAAGGCCAAGGCAGCCTGATAAGTCAAAGGAGCAGCAAAGTAAAACATGTTTCGAAATGTTATTAGATTACTTTGAATCTGCAGAAGTCAAGATGCACTGATCAAAATACTGTGGCTGATTTTAAATCTGAGGTTTGACAAGCCAAAAACATTTTGGTTTCTCTTTTTATTATAAAAAGACATCACACTTTACACCTGTTGACATTACATGTTTACATGAGAAGAAACGGGCAACTTTATGTGCGAGGCAGCAGTTTCTGTAAAACAAAGTTTTGCTAACATTTTAAGACAAAACCATTAATAATGGGGCTGACGTTCAAAACTATATTTAACATCTTCCATTAGCGCAGTTAGCTTTACTAACTATAAACAACTTTCTGCATGTGTGTGAACCGTATAGAAAATTTTAATCACATTGAATCTGAAATTTGTGAAAGGCTGCTAACATTTGCAAATCCAGCATGTTCCCCGACTGGTGGGTTTCAAACACAAAAGCATAAAACAGAGCAGCTTTGTTTCTATTTAGCCTTCCTGTTATCCGCTAAATGTTTCACTCTCTTGCAGCCTGAAGGAAATACAGATATGTCTGGCTTAGAGTTGCACAATATGCCACTTAGAAATAGTTATTGTAATATCATAATCACAAAGGACTGGTTGGATACAGTCTTTGGTAGGATTGTTCTTCACGTGCCATGCATGGATACACTTCATGCCTGAAATAGATTTAGCCTGTTGGATAAACTTTTAGTGCTCTTGATGGCCACGCTTGTTTGTTTTAGGTGGCTGAAATGCTGAAGCTGACAGAGTGATGGAAGAACAGGGTCAGGAGAACGTGGTTCATTTATATCGTCATTGCAATATTAAGTAATTTTTGTTAGCATCGTGTAGCTCAGAGAAAATGCAGTTTACATTTTAAAGCTTTTAAAGTCAGGAAAGCAGTAGAGAGTAGAGTGCTACAGTGGCTTCACTGATGGGGGGGGAAAAAGAAGTTTAGTGAAGCCCGATGAGGCCTTTTGTATTTACATTTTGTGCAAGTGAGGAGTCATCCTAACTAAATACCCGAAGTCCAGCTACTTATATCATAACTGAGGACTTCTATACTAAATCATATCAAAACAAAACTTCATTTTTCACAGAGGTGCTCCAAGGTATTGATCAGAATTCGTTGCTTTTCAGCCTCGCAGGTGACAAACTGAAAAATTTGAGAAAGAACACAGTTACCTTTTTTTTGTGCGCTCACAAATA
>NW_006800176.1:227855-246048 GCF_000485575.1 Poecilia formosa
TATTTGTGAGCGCACAAAAAAAAGGTAACTGTGTTCTTTCTCAAATTTTTCAGTTTGTCACCTGCGAGGCTGAAAAGCAACGAATTCTGATCAATACCTTGGAGCACCTCTGTGAAAAATGAAGTTTTGTTTTGATATGATTATTTAGTATAGAAGTCCTCAGTTATGATATAAGTAGCTGTACTTCGGTTATTTAGTTAGGATGACTCCTCACTTGCACAAAATGTAATTACAAAAGGCCTCATGGGGATTCACTAAGCTTCTTTTTCCCAGCCCCAGTCCTGTAGTTTGTTGTATTCAAATCTGCAACATCGTAAACAATACGGTTTCCCCTGGAACAGATTCGCAGAGGACGCTAAATTCTCCACGCAGATCTTCCTGTTGGTGTGACCACAAATTAGGGTTAACAGGAGCAATAAAAAAATGCCAGCTGACACAGTGAACACTGAGCCTTCGTGTCAGTGTGCAATCGCGCTCTTGTGTGCCGTCACACAGATAAAAATGTGAAGTTTATGACCTCCCCTCAGCTGGACTTACAACCCTCATAGACCGGGAGGAGAGCCAAGACGCGACAATTAAAGCAGAATGAAATCATCTAAAGCGCATTAAGCTGATTCCTGCAAGTGTGAAACTCTTTAATAAATTTAAAGATAATTACATATTTGCGCGCAGCCTAATTAGTGAAGCTGGCACCGGCGACGGAGCGCATCCAGACAAAAGTGAGCTGTTTGTTTTGAGAGTTAGACGTTTTCTTTGTGTGTTCTTAAGCTGTGTTTGTCTTTCTCCCCTCTCAGGCAGGACAAGCTCAAGGTTCACATGCGAAAGCATACAGGAGAGAAGCCTTACCTGTGTACACAATGTGGAGCCGCCTTCGCTCACAACTACGACCTGAAGAACCACATGCGTGTCCACACCGGTCTCCGCCCCTACCAGTGCACAAGCTGCTTTAAGACTTTTGTGCGCTCGGACCACCTGCACCGCCACCTTAAGAAGGACGGCTGCAACGGCATCCCCTCCCGCCGGGGCAGAAAACCTCGGGTGAGAGAGCCGGGGCTCCTGGAGGCCCCGCCGAGCCTCCTGAGCCCCAGCCCCGAAACTGGGCCCCAGCCACGCACCGCCAGGGGCCGGCGGCGCTCCGAGGCGTCGTCTGCAGTGGAGGTGGAGGGTGCTGTCGAGGTGCACACACACAGTCCTCGGCTGCAAGAGCTAGCAGTGGAGGCGGGACCCTGAGACTGCAAGGGGGGGGACGCGGGGAGGGGACCACAAGGACACTGCTGGACGCCACAAGTCGCTCTGCACAGCCTGTGAGACAGGCCAGTGGACAGAGGAGAGCATAAACATGCAAAGGCAATTTAAAAAGACAAAAACAACTAACTATTCCTCTATAAACCAAATCAGGGTGTCACAGAAATTGAATCTTTATATTTCTTTCTCCTTTTACTTTAGGACATGAAATAGACTTGCAAGCACTTCAGTTGTTTTATTTGTTAAAGAGAAAAGAACGCTTCTAATCATCCACCCAAGATATCCACTTTCTGGACCATTTCTTTCTCTGTCATAGTAGACAGTTTTTTCTTTCGTCTTGTTTTTGTACACCGGCATATGCAGTTAGGCAAGTATATGATCGAGACAAAGAAGCTCCGAGTAACTATGCAGTTGATTTAAATTTTTATCGGTTTCGTCCTCACAGCCTTCAAGCTCTAAGAAAGGTGACTGTCACGCACCTTCTGGCTGCTGTACGAGTGAAGCGAGGACAAATCCTCCCAGCAACAACTCCTTTTTTTTTTCTTCCTATTCTTTTACAGCTCTGAGATGTACAGTTACCATAGAAACAAAATTTCCACAATATGGTATATGCAAGGAAAACTCACCAACATTTTGATGCAAGATTCTTTATATTTTTCAGTCTATAAATGTTCCAGAAAGAATCAGGCGAGGGGTTGATTGAAGTGTTACTTACTCTAAAAGAAAAAAAAAAAAAAGAGATGTTTGTTTTGTTTTTTTTGTAATCGGTGGTTTGTCTTATTGAAAAGTTCAACTTGAGTCAAATCCACTTTAATAGGGGGGCTTGCCGCTTGCAGGACGAGGGAAGTGCGAGGGGTGGAGGGTCTGTGTTTTCCAAGCACTACCGTTCTCAACGTATCTGTTGGCTTTACTACATTGCCTCTTGTCCCTCACAGCCCTGCAACGTCAGCGTTTCCTTTGCCCTTTTGATGTTTGATTGTCTTAATTCTGTTTTTTTGTTGTTGTTGTTGTTGTTCTTTTGGGTACTCGACACTTTATAATTGTATACGTGTGTATATAGCAGGCAGAGATATGAGGTTGGCTCCCTCTTGCTGAGCTGTACTTACCGATTTTTTTATTTTTATTTTTCCCTTTTTAGGCTCGATGTTATATTTTTCAGACACAGTTGAAGCTTTTGGGTGAAAGAAACGAAGCTGTGTGAATGTTCAATGGCAAACACACACACACAAAAAAAAGAAAACAAACAAACAAACAAAAAAAAGCAAAACAACAACATTAAGTCACCTATTTGTCCTAAACGTAAAACTTGACATGTACAGTTCCTGCCCAGAGGATTAGAGCGATGAATGAATGATTGAACAAACGAATGAATGAATGTGCTTAACTTTGTGCAGTTTTTTCGGAGTCTGTCCTTGTGCGACAAGGCGCGGGTAGCACTTAACCGACCGCAGGTTAAAGGAATGGCAGGGAGCAAGAGAGACAAAGAGTACGAAGAAGACATATGTGAGCACCTTTCGATATCTTTTTTTTTCTACGTTTGCACAGCTTTACTAAAGATATCCAACAGAGTGGGAGATATTTAAAGGAATCTGGGTTGTTGTTGTTGGGGGGAGGGAGAGAGAGTGAGATTAGATGTATGTATCATGCTTATTCCAGTCCTTTTTGCCCCAGGGACCACACAACCGTAAGGCAACCTGCGTGATGAAGAGAGCAATAAATACCTGTCCAGTTGGGAGGCCAAATAGGAGCGCAGCTGCAGCTGGGCGGTGGGGGAAGGGGAGCAAGGGAAGAGGAGCGGAGTGGAGGGGGATCTCACAATGTCTGTTGCATTCCAAAAAAATAATCTCCCCCAGCTCAGCCACGTTTCCAGCCCGGGAGGGGATCAGACCGGGCCTTTTCTCTCCCTCTCTCTGCCTCTCCTCTAATGCCCCTAAACCAGCCTGGAGGAGATATTATTATTGTTATTCTTATTATATTAGAGCCTGGACGCCTGGTGCTGGTAGTTTACTGTACGAGCGTGTTTACATGTACATGTGTTTTAAATGTGTGCGTGCGTGTGTGTGTGTGTGTGTGTGTGTGTGTGTGTGGCAGCCAGCCAGGGTCCCTCTGGCCACATCATCAGAGTGTGAGTCAGCCGCAGCCTGTTCAAACATGCACCCTGAGCTGCCAGCGCCGCTGCACTTTCTCCGTGTCGTTCGCGCACCGGGTCCAGGTGTCCCGCAGAGAGGAGGGGGACGCCGCGGCTCACGCTGTCCGCTCTAATGTCGTCAGTAACCGCGAGGCTTTGGTGATTTCGCTTGGGTTAAAAGATGCACGTTCAGATTCCACGTGATCCCTCGCCCACTTTACACAGTCTGAGCAAGAAAAAAAAAAAAAGAAACAAAGTAAACACATCCTCTTTCACTTCTACTGTTCTCGATATTATTTGGTCCTTGCCAAATCTTACAGCCTGAGATGAACAATACCATGGGAGATGTTACGCTGTTTGAACTGTTTGAAACATTGAACACTTTTAGCAGAACCATTTGATTTTGTGCACCTTTAAAAATTGTTTGTAGTTTAGCACCTTGATTCTGTCATCATTCCTGGTGTGCTGGGAGTCAGTTTATGCAAAAATGAGCCAAAATCATGAGCCACCCACCGCCGTGCTTAACCGTTGTGTTTAGTTTGTACTGTCCAAAAACCGTCGCGTTGGTCTCGTCTCTCAGAACGAGATTTGGTCCAGAAGTCTCGTGGTTCGTTCAGATGCAACTTGGGAAAGCTAAGCCATAGTGCCGTGTTGCTTTTAAAGAGGATTTATGCCGACAACCCTTAAAAACAAGCCACGCTTAATCAGCCTTTTTCTAATTGGGCTGATGTTTTAGTGGTCTTCTGCTATTTTTTTTCCGTTTTTATTAAACCTGTCGTCCACGTCAACTCGCCGGAATTTCCACTTTTGAGAAAACGGTTAATTGTTTTGAGTATTTTTGATTATTCCCGTTGTAAGAAAACCTTTTAACACGTTCCCAAATAAAGGGGCAGCCACAGCGGCATCTTTTATTGGTGTTAAAATCGTCGTAATGGTCCAGAACAAGTGAACTTTTTAGATCATGTCGCTTGGGGCCACTTAATCAGATGTCACACCTCTAATTGCTTTCACACACTTTTTGATACACTGTAAAATCTCATGACCTGTTGTTCATCTAAGATTGTTCTTAACTTATTTAAAGACACGGAAAGTCTAAAACACAAAACCGGAAGAGGGTGTTCTTACTGCTTGGATATTCTGTACAAGTGCTTCGTGTCGCACCTTTCTTGGATTGAGGCTGGTCGCGGGGCGAGTGGGCACTTTTGTCAACAAAAACGGGTACTTTGAAACAAATGAGACGAGTCCCTCTGTTCTGTCGGTCGTGGTGAACTTGACAGATGAGATATGAGAGTTTAGTTCCCACAGGAGACGCTGAGCTGGGGTCTGGTGAGGTTTTGTGATCCAAAAGACTATCCCATATAACTGAATGCACTTGAAGTTCGCTGTCAGTCATTGTCTTTTTATGTCTTAATATGAAATATGGAGGCAGAAGAAAGGGCACTGTGTGTACGTGTGTGTGTGTGTGTGTGTGTGTACGCGTGCCCATCCTTTATTGCGAGTGTGTGTGCACACACGCACAAGCTGGCAGGCGGGCTGGAGGGTCTCAGGATAACTGTTATAAACAAGCCTTTGCATCGACCCCCATCTGTTCTCAAACCTACACGTGCTGCTGTTTGGATCCGCGCGGCGGGGACGAGGCCACGGTAGCACAGAAGCAGGAACGTTACACTGCTAAGCAACACGTCGGACAGCAGCTTGTTTATCCCACGGCTCTCTGTGCGCAGGTTTTCATAGCACTTGTTTACTCTTGTTGGTCGCCGTCAGGCAGGAGTTGTGAAAGTCTTAAGTTCCTTTTTTTTCCCTTCTTCTTCTTCTTTGACGCATTTAACAGGGGTGTTAGTGATTGTACAGCAGCGCTCCCGATTTTAAACCATTGTAAGCTGGATGTAGTTATTCGTCGTGGTACTTGGAATGGACTGCTTAAGCCCTCTGTGTCTTAACGTGGCAGGTTTTTTATTTTTTTTATTTTGTGAGCCATCTTAATTGGACCTCTATGGTAGATTTTGTTGATTGACCAAAGCTCTTTTTTCTTTTTCTTTTTTTTCTTTTTCTTTTTTGCCGTCCATCTTAGTCAAATGCAGACTCGAGATAATAAGTGTGATTTTATTCAGTCTGGATCTCCCTGACTAAGCCATGGATGCTCATCATCTTTCAGATCGTTTTCCTTGAATTCACTTCCTCTCATTCTTTGTATGTTTGTGTAAAGAAAAAAAAATTGAATCAAAAGTTTAAAGATGTATAGCTTGTTCTGTCTGTTTATTTTTCTTAAAATTATGTGTTGTGCTACAGCTGTTTGTTTTTTTTTCTAAATATTTTTACATGGCGGTATGTGTGTGTGTGTTTTGGGGTAAGGGTCATGGTTTCGGGATGCTGTGCCAGGAGGGTAGGGTAACAAAAAAAAAAAAAAAGAAAAAAATGGGTGCTTGTGGGTGGGGGTTATGGATAAAAAGCCTAAAATAGCACTGGAAAGGGTGCTTTAGCTGAGAGAGCAAAAGTTTGCACTAATGTAAAACGTCCTTGTCCTGCTTATAGGGAGAAGGACCCGAGACCTCAAAGGCCTGCGAGTGTCTAAGAGCACAGAGCAGAGTGGTCGATACTCAATGGTCTCTCAAAGAGTCCATTCAAACCCTCCTTAAAAATATAATCATGTACAGTATGTTGAGAAATATACGGACTTCCAGGAGCAACGCAACCAAAGCAGAAAAAAACAATGGGTTTCATTCTCATCACTGGACATTTTAAGCTACCGATTTTAGATTTTTATTCCTTGATCTGAAGGCTTTTGATGAGAGGTTCTCAGATGGAAGCAGGATTTTTCTTTTTAAGATTACAAAATCATAAAGTACAACTTTAAGATGAGCAGTAAAGCTTTTTTGAAGAACAAAAAGAAAAAAGAAAAAAAAAACTTGAAATGTTTAACTTGTTCCAAACCTGTTTAAGGCGACACAGACAGCCACATTTCTATGTTTATTCTGCTGATTATTAATTAATGCCTACCAATACTCCCTTTTCCTTAAAGACTGTTTTTGGCCTGTTGAGCTGAGTGACTTCAGTGTGTTATCTGAGAAGGTTAAAGTGACTGTAAATGATCTGTGGCCTTGTCTGAGGAGCGTTAAGCTTGTTTTGTTGGTTTCCAGTCTATTGTGGAGTGTGGGGCTGAGGCTGACTCTCACTGGGTGGGCTGGTCAGCACTGAGGGCCAAAGCGTGCCTTAAGGATTGACAAAAAAAAAAAAAATCGTTCAATTATTTTGACTAAAAAATATTTTTACTACACAGTAAATTGGCTTCCTTCAGTAAGAATTGACTTAATCTTTACTTGAGCAATTTTATGCAAATGTGTGTCAATTTTTCGTTGTTGCTTCTGCGTCCTGCACGCCACCCATGAGCTCGCAGCTTCAGTCCCAGACCAAGGTTACTTCGACGCAGGCTCCAGCCTCCAAATTTCCATGCATTTTCTTTTTTTTTTTTTTTTTCTTTTTTCTTTCCCTCAGACTTGACCTCGACATGTAATCTGTCTCGTGTTATTATTAAAGATTCTTGCTAAATCTATCCGAGAAGGCCACTAAACAAAGACTAAGAGATAACTATAACTGTAAATATTCCAACAAAGCGGGACGTGCTGACTGTTATTATGGCCTGTAATGACTGTGGAAAGGGTAGCTTTGCTCTGTCATTTTGCTGCACATATTTTTTTGTATTATTTTTTTTTTTCTTTCTTTCTTTCTTCATCAGGCTGTTGGTGCTCAGCAAGCCTGAGCGCAGCATATGCAGTACGGCTCCGTGCTCAGCGTGGCTCTGGCGCTCGCACAGACAGCCCTGGGTCCTTCAGAGGCACAGTTCTGTCTGATGGCCAGCCTCTCAGCCAGTTTGCATTTGGAGTCTTTGTCAGTCTCTGGGGGATACAAAGGTTAGCACACGGGGAGGATTAAACATGGCCGGTTGGGCAAGGCTGAGTGTTTATTTTCAGTTTCGGAAGCCCGAGTGATGGAGCACTAGAGTCGGTTCGCCAAACTAGCACGGCCGCATCGATACTGAGGAGGTTGTGTTGTAGATTTGGGAAAACGCAGCCAAGAGACTGTTGCTGATCTCTTTTGTCTTTATGTACGTACTACTCAGGTGGAAAATTCACTGCTATGCATTGGGTTTCATTATCTGCTCAGTTTATGGTGTGTCTGGTTCGTCATTGTGATCATTTCCCAGACTTTTCCTGTAGAACTCCTTTCAAAGTTTTTACAGCACAGCTTCCCCAAAAAGGATTTCCTCACTGGAGTGAACTGTGTGTCCCTCCAACTAATACTGATTTAGTCATTTTTTTTTAATTAACAACTAAAAGAAGCTCATCATTAAGACCTCTAACATTTGTTTTATTTTTTTTTTATTTTCAGTGGGTGGGGGTGGGGAAGGGGGTTCACTTCCCATCTGATCAGAGATCTCACACACACACATAGGATAGAAGGCGAGCTATGGACAATTCGAGACCCGTTTGTCTCCTCAGACCAAATTCAGGATGCATTCCATGATTTCATACTGTGAGAATCAAGCGAGTCCGAGACGACGAGAGGAAATGTCTGACATTTGGCTGCGTTTTGTCTGGCCTCGCCATCCTGGGATGGACGCTTTAGTTGTAAAGCTCAGAAGCCCCCCCCCCCTTCCCACTTTCCACCTCAACTCCCCTTTGCAGTGTAGCACTAACTTTCTGACTGCCTTTTTTTCAGCTTCTGCGATTGTAACAAAAGCACTTTGCGAGAGTTCACCTTGAATTTTATGTTTGTTCGGGGTTTTTTCTGGTCATCATTATGTTTTCTTCCGTCTCTGTCTTAATGCAGATGATTATTTAAATGCAATATATATATATATATATATATATATATAATGGATAAAAAGAAAAGGACTTGAATATTTGGTATCTAGATTGATTTGCTAATGCATCTCTGTCATACTACCACCATTATGCAGCTTATTGCATAATCTCAGTCATTGTGGTGTGAAGAGGGGGTACAGAAGAGACTTTCTCCCACCTGCTTTTCTGCGAGATCTTGTTGCAAAAGAAGGCAATCAGATCTCTTTTATTTTTATTTCAAGAAATGTGTATAACACTTTATAAAAGCTTTCTGAGAAGGCTGCATATTAATCGACTTTACATTAATAGCCTGTCTGCGTTGGGAAAGACTGGATCTGGTATCCGTGCAAGGATTAAATTATTGAGAATTTGTCGTCTTACATTTGCAGATCAGCACAGAAATGTATTTTGGCCTTAAACAAATCACGGTTACTGCACTAAAATGGAAGTACAATGTCATAATACGCATTCAAACACTCGGAAAAAACCATTCAGCTCGGGAGAGAAGAAAAGGCTGCTGTGGTCATTAACAATCTTTGAAGAGATTTTTTTTATTTTTTTTCTGACTGTTTTTCTTTCCTTTGCATTTCAAAGTGACAGAAAAATATCTGGACATTTAAATCTACACTGAGTCTCATATGGCAGAACATGTTAGCACGATGTGGACATTGTGTACTGACCACACCCGACTGTGTGTTTCACTAGTGTGTCCTAAAGGCGGACTACCTGCCAAGTGAAGTGAACGGATCAAGCCACATGTAACACACTGATCACTGAATGTTTCCTACCCACAGGGGGCAGCAGAACCTTCCCATGTGATGGGACTCAGTGCGGATTTCTTTTAAGCCATCCTTTTATTTTCACATTTTAATTTCTTGTCCATGGTGTTTGTTCTGTTAGTCCATATCTGCTGGAAAGTACAAGGAGACGGGGGAGGAACACGGAGAGGGGGACTGTTGGTGATTTATGTATTTTTTTTTTGGAGAATTTGCACTTTTTGGCAACGAAAAGAGAGTATTGTACATGAGACCACTAAATCCACACACAGTCTAAACCATATAATTCCATTTTGTGTCCTTTTTTTTTGTTGTTCTGTTCTTTTTTTTTAATATATCCAAAAATGTCTGGCATCTGGTTGTCTGGTTTAAAGAATATAAAATCTTTCTATTAAAAAAAAAAAATGGTTGAAATGTTTTGTGTGGATTACTGCGTGTGAAATGTAAACATATAAAACAACAAAACACATTAGATTAAAGTGAAATCAGGACGCTCACACACAGCTCAACCTGAAAAATAAACCTGGTTAGATTTTACACATCTATAGAACATTTTGAAAATTATTGTTAATATACAGCTTCATACTATATCATTGGAAATACGCAATGCTGGTTTAAGTTTGCATCCATTCACAAAAGCTATGAATGTATTAATTTAGAGCCTCTTAGTAGATGTTTTTAGTTTTCCTTTAGCGGTTTAAAAAACAGATTTGACTGAGCAAGTTTGAATTTATTTAAGATCTTATCTAATCCACACTGGCTAAGATCTACACACTTCCTTTAATATTTACTTAAAAACGATGCTTGGTCCTTTTTTTAAGTATATAAAAAATCACATTCTGTGGGCCTTAATAAATTTCTGATATTTAAACATTCTTCAGAAATGGTTGAGTTAATTTTATAGCACAGATCTGCCCTTTAGTTCATAAATTTACTTTATATTGGGGATCATTATACAGCAGTAATACACAACTGTGTCCAAGTTTCGACTGTCTAACCCGACCCTGACACCTTCCATCTCCACTAAATTGACAAAATTTCTTGTGGAGAAAAAGTTTTGAAGGAAAATATTATCAAGCTTGGTGTGAAAATGGAGGACTGATCAAGTGCTTGCTATTCCAAAGGATTGGGCCCTAAAATTTGTGGATCGTGCTTGAAAGCCAGGTTTGTTGTGATCAACCAATTTAAATGAAATCTTCTTATTCTGACCAGAAGAGTGTCCAAACGCTCAGCCAGAGATATTTAAAGCTTGTGTATAAAATATAGTAACATTTTAACAAACACTATAGTATGAGACATATAATCTGGAAAAAAAAAAAAAAAAGACTGCCCCTGGTCCTAACTCTGGAAATACAGAAGTCTGTCAGAAACAACCAATCAGAGCCAGGAGGAGGGACTTAGTGCTGTCAATCATGCTGTGTAAACGCTGGTCACAACTTCCCCCTTCAGCAGAGCTCACTAATGCTAGTGAGCAAGGCCTCTAATGACGGCTGGTGAACAGTTTTCTTGAAAAATTAAGTTGTTTTCCTGCCATTTAGCAGCTCAAACCAAAGTTGATTGACAGCACTATGACCTTCCTCCTGGCTCTCATTGGTTGTTTTTGATTAGGAACGAAACATTTCTTCAGATGGCTTTAGTACCGCAGTGACATTCACTGTTATTAGAGTTGCTTGTGTGATTTCGACTTAAATATAAACTTGTGAATCCAGTTCAGATTTTTATAAATTGCTGAAGTCCTTTTATGTCGTTAAACTTAAAAAAGAGAGAGAAAATAAATCATCTTAAATGAAATGTTTTAAGTAAGTGACATTCATGTCAGGGATTTTGGTGGTCAACTTTTGACAAAGAACTCCCCCAACCAACCAGAAGGTGGCAGTGTAGCTCCTGATATTAACACTTGTGGCTCCAATGATCCTCTTGCATTCATTCATTAACATCAACACTTAGCCAAACCACACTGTATACAATGCATACACACAAGTAAAAACATTTAAATTATGTCTCTCAAAGACCAAAAAAAAAAAAAAAGGAAACTATTTGAATTAAGTCAATAACAACACACAAATCATGTTTTGGCCTTTTGGCATTCTCAACTTGTTTCAACTTATTTTGCTTTCAGCAGATGTTTGTTTTGACGTGAGGCTACCTATCCACATTTTTAAGCTTTTTTTTTTTTTTGGGAAAAAGTCCAGAACAGCAGACTACAACTGCGGTTTTGTTGTCACCCTGTCTTCCTGTTTGTCTCAGCGTGTTCCCCTGAGGCGGTCCAACGGGGTGACAGAGGTCATGGAATAGCTCATTAACCCCACCCCAACAGCCCACACATTGCTGCAGTCCTCGGGCTCCTGCTGCACACACACACACACACACACACAAACACAAACACACACACCACATTTTATAATGCTCCACTAATAGCAGTTAACTCGACTTAAGCCAACTCTATTTCAGGAATGCAGCATGAGAAGAATATATCTTGCTTCGAGTAACGTAAGCCCTTGTGAATGGGAAGTCGGTGGATGTTTTATGCAGCCACGGTTGAACCTGTCGTCCAGATGTCTCGGGGTTTCAGGTCATTTTATTGTTTTGTTTTCAAGGCAACTAAAAAAAAAAAAAAAAGAAAAGCGCAGTGGTGTTATTTTCCGCGCTCAAGACACCATTGTTCCAGTCAAAACATATTTGATAAGAGGAGCAGCAGCACTTCAGGGGCCAGGAGATGCCTGCGAGCTGTTGTCTGGCGTCTCTTGTGATATTATTCCCTCGGTCTGCGCACGCAAACTTGCACGGAGCGCGTACGTGTGTGTCCACGCTCTTGTAACGCTTTCTATCCAAAGCCTCTCCGCCCGTGTGCAAAAGATGTCGTTTTGTAACGACGCCTGCTTTTGTGCCCGTGCGTGCAGATCGCTGGTGCACTCACGTACCGAGCGAGACTTTTGCTGCCCTGCAAGAGTGCTTGGGAAGGAGGTGGAAGAAAGCAACAGCAACACTCCCTCTACTTTAGCCTCCTTTTTCCTCCACTTCTTCTGGGACATAAAATGCCCCCTCCGTCTGCACACTGTGGGACACGAGCTTGGTCCAAAGCAGTCGCCGTGAGCAATCTCTGCAGCCCAAGCTTCCCAGTTTCTCTCAGGGTGTATTTTGTCCTGATCATGTGCTTAAATTGCTCAATATGACAATAATTAGCGAGTGCGAAAGACATGTGTTCTTTCTTATGTTGATAAGGGGTGTTGAACTTTAACCTGTGCTGTGCACCCCTGTAGCCACCACCACACCCCATCCGAGCCATATGCACCCCCAGCTAACACTAGATTCCCCCCACCCCCCCTCCACCTCCTACCAAACACACACATACACATACTACATACACACACCCCGTTCACACTCTGTCCAGCTCCCATCCCGAAATATCGGGGGGTTGGACAGGCTTGGAGCCTTGCCTCTGGCCGTCTCTCCTCCTCCCCAGAGAACAGAGGACTGAGGTGCCTTTAAACCACTGCGGCAAAAACCCGACCAAAAACCCTGCAGTCATTAATATGCAAAAATGCAAATGAGTAGGTAATTAAGAGCTGGAGCTCTCTGGAGGCTCTTTGATTGCTAATGAATTCTAATCTGCAAAAGAAGGGGGGGAGGGGAGCAGAAAAACAGATGAAAGAAAAAGAGAAAACAACTAAAAAAGATGAGCTCAAACACATTTTTTTTCGCAATCGTAAATTCTCCTGTTAAGTTTAGTGCTGATTTATCTAAAAAAAAAAAGAAAAAGAAAAAAAAATTGCTGCTTAGTTAATAGAACTAGCTACTTAGAGATATGTGTGTGGCTCATGAATATTTCGAGAAACATAAATGTATTATGAACAACTGTCAAAGCGTTCTGTTTGGAGATGGATGTCTTTGGGATTTTTTCTTTTTTTTCTCAGTAAACATCCATGAAAACCGGATTACACAGAAGATGCAAGCGTCAGTGGAGAAAGTGAAGGGACTGTGTGGATGTGGCTAATTAGAGGAGAACATGACAGGCAGGCAGACACTTCTGACCAGCGGCTATCAAAGAAAACACAAGGTCAGATAACCCAACAGTGTGTTCTTTGCTGCAACGGCAGCTGCGAGCTGGAGTAAAGGAGATGTCATTTCATCACTTTTGTGAGCAATAACACATCCCCACTTCCACTCTAACTCGTTCACCCTCTCTCTCTCTCTCTCATACACACACTCACACACACACTTTAGCAGATACACAAACGGCACACACACACAAACACACACACACACACACACACACACTGCTGTTATTGTTGTTGCAGTGCTCCCACGACACCAACAATCTCCTCTTCCCTCCCCCACTCGGGCTAGCATCTATCTCCCGTTCACTCCCTCTCCTCTCCCTCCTGTCCTGGGCAGCCCTGACATGCCTACTTGAATTGATTTAAAGTCAATTCAGCTTCTGATCTGATTGTTATCATGTGACTTTACGCACACCTCCCTTTCAATGCGCGGCTACTGTATTGCTTTCAGACCTTTCATAATGCCGCGCTGCTTTCTTATAAAGCACTTAAAAAAAAAAAAACAACAACACTAGAGCCAGGCTGGCTGAAGTGCCGCCCAATAAAATGAAACAGAAGAGACAAATTTTGTGGAAGGTAAACAAATACACAGCAGCCAAAAAGTTGATAAAAATGGAGGGATAAAAGTAATAAAACACATGCAGCAAAGTAAATAGAATTAGGTCACGGTTTACGACTCACTAAAGGCCAGAGAGGAGGGAAAAAAAGTGTTTTCAAGGGAGATTTAAAACCAGTTTTTGACACTAAATGCTCGATGTGTTAAAGTAAACCTTTCCACAGCTTCGCTTCAACGACAACAGCTCCATCGCTTCTGAGATTTAAAAAGTGCTTAAAGAATCTAGAAATTAATTCTTAAATGAACCGAACCGGAGGTCTTTCGATTTTTCTGGCCCGTCTACGTTCTGATCCTCGCCTGTGGGCATGAAACACGGGTCATGACTGAACAAATGAGATCCTGGATGCAAGGGAATGAAATGTGGTGGGGTCTGGGGATGCTTCTTGGCATCGAAAGGAACCAGTTGAGGTGGTTTGAGTGTCTGGTGGCTCTTTTTGTAGTTTTTTTGGGGGGGAAGGTTTCACTTGGAGAAGGCCCTTGGAGACGATGTGGAGCTCACTGGAGGACCTGTGTCCCATCTGGCCCAGAACAAGAAGAGAGATGTCAGGGCTCCCATATGGACCTGTTGCACCCATCTCAGATAAACAGGAGATGATGGATGGATAAAAAAAAAAAATCAACCAGCAGCATTTGTACCAGTTGTGCGCAAGTGAAGGATGGTACAAATGCTACTTTCAAAAGAACAAGCATGCTTAAGTAGTCCAGGCTTGACTTCATGACAGCCTCGATTACTGTTTTAAAGGAGAATATTATAAATTTGACTTTATTGAGCTTTATATCATGCTATCTGTCATGCATCTTTCAGAAATTCTTGAATCTCTTGCAGGGGGTGCTTCAACGCTTGCTGTCACAAAGCACCGCCTATTTCTACAAAGCTCCTCCTTGGAGCTTCAGTCTCCAGCACAACCTTTGACCTCCCCTTTTCCTCCACTGCACGGACCCCCAGATTATAGCGAAGACACATAGTCTCTCTGCTACAGATGCCATAGTATGAGGAGCATTGTTGTGATTACATAAGGTGGAGTGTCGGAAAGGGCAGGAGCTTCCTAAAGAGACAGAGGCCCAATTTCAAGGTGTCAAATTACAATGCCCCATTTCTTAAAAATCATGTTTGATTTTTACAGCTTGTTTATAAAAACTGAAGGTATCATAGTTATTGGATTGTATTAAAACATGGCTCTGTGTGCCTGGAAAATACAAAATACAGCCCTTTTGGCCAACAACAATCTAACACAATGTAGCAGAAAATAATACAAATAATTTCCTTTCTACCTTCTATTACCCTTTTTTTTTTTAATTAAAGCTGCAGTATGTTACATTTACAAACAATATGTTTATAAATGTCACGTGTGGAAAAAAAAAAAAAGGAAATGTTGTGTTGCTGGAAAAAATAAAAAAGAAGACGACCAAGACTGCAGCCTTGTGGTACCCCTAATATAGAAATTCAGCAGAGGTGGATATGAAATCCTTCACACTGAGATAAATATTACTATTCAAAGTGTAGGTTCAAACATACAGAAGAGCTATGTGACACACTCACTGCTTCAGTGCAGATTAGGATCTCACAGCCTGCAGTGTCAAAGAGAGTTGTCATCCAGACGTTTACTGTCACCAGAGTTTAGGGGTATCATGAGAAACGTTATTTTTAAGATTTTGTTTTAGTTTTACCTGCTGCTCCCTCTAAATCACCTTTTCTCCTTCCCTTTCATAGCCCTAAAAACGTCGGCCTCCTCCATGCTTTACTACACTGTTCAGCATTGACTCCCTCCATTTTCCAGCTTTGTAAACAGGAAACCGGTGTTCTGTTCACCGTACCTGAAGCGTGGGTGGCAGAACAGGGGTGTCCATACAACTGCACAATTATGGGAATCCAAGATGATAGGGGGTGGTGGTGGGGTGGATTGGGGGTCCCATAAAAGCACTAGAAAGAGAACAGAGGAAAGGCTGGAAAGCCCTTGTCAAATGAAAGCGGACAGAAGCCAAAAACACTGTTGATTCAGTTTTTCCCTTTAGTAAATAGATTGTTGATTTGCTTTTGTGTTTGGCTGTCTGTATTGGATCCTGACTTAGAGCTTGTGGTGTATGGGAGGATTAATGTCAGGGACAATCCCTCAAACTCATTTTCTTTCTAACTGTGGAGCTCGGTGGGAATTAAAGTTTGAGGATAAGGGAGAAGGACACTGTGTTTCCTGCTGACAGCGCTCCTGTTTGTGATGAAGCGAAATCCGGGTTCATTGTGTTCCTTTGTTTGAATTCAGGAAGATTTGCTGTTCTAACTTGTTCCAAAATAATTGGTCTGAACAGGGAGGGGTGAGGGAGTTGGGGGAGTGTGTGTGTGTGGGGGGGTGTAGCAGAGGGGGGGGCACCATAACCTTGTGGATTATTGCCCTCTTTAAATCACCCTCCCCACACCTGCTGGTTGTTTAACATGCTGGAAGTCCGTGTGAGTTTGGGGTGTTTTTCTGCCAGCCGATCTGTAATACCGGGAAGAAGCTTGACGGGAGTCAGTTTATCATGAGCACAGAGAGCACAACAGATAGATTCCCCCTGTCTCCTCCCCTTCAGCACAGATAGACTCGGAGCATGGGCACTCAGCCAACACAATCAATCTATCCGCTCCTACCCCCAGCCTCTAACTCTTATTGGAGGACGGCTTCCAAAGGGGCAAGAAAGCATGAATCATAGCCCGGCTATGAGAAGCTGCTACGCCTCCAAATACATGTGTTGTGGCTCGAAATCACTCGCCATTAAAGACGGTCTGGCGAGGGATTGTTGCAGCCCTGCAACAAAGTTGTAGCATTTAGGAAGGGGCCGAGGCGGTGCAAGGGGAGAGGGATTGCTGGTCTTGGCCTAGTTTTCTTGTCTGATCAGAAACCTGTGCACCTCTGCCCTTCCCCCACCCAAACTGAAGCCTCTACTATTACAAGCTAAGAGGGGCTCAGTGTGGAGTGAGGTGAGCAGCTCAACCACCTCCACATTTCAGCGTTATACGTTGCGGTTTGCATGCAACCACTGCCGTAGGAACAAATAAAGGTTCTCAAAACTGAACGGCGCATTAGTATTTTGTTTTGTTTGCTCTCTGCAAAGCATTGCTTATCTGTGAAAGAGATCCAAAGAGGATTAAGTCATTAGCACACATTATTGCAGATTATTACAGGCTGTTGTTTCTTGTGAGAATTTATGCAATTGAAAAAAAATACATGTACATAGGCGGAATGCTTCATTAATATGCACAAATATATGACCGATTAGCACCAATGTGCCAAACATATGCTAATTTTCCGTATGCATCTGTCGTTAATTAAAGATATGAAGCTGGGAATGGCTGGAAGGAACTACAGAGGGGTTGTGGGACACCAGCCCTCTGCAGTCGGCCTTCAACTGTCCATTGAACTCCAAATGTAGTTTCGCAAATGCCAAAAATGTAGGTTTTAGTTTTTGTTTGGTTGCAATTGACATATAAGACTTTGTTGTATAAATTTGAGCTTTTATGGATTACCATGTTCTATTTTATTCCAAAAACATCTACATAGTCAACTCAAGAGTGACTGCCGTTGCCATATGCTGATTCTTTACTATGACAGTTATATCAAATGAATGTTAATTTGGACAAAATGGTTTAGATGCCGTATTAATGCACTGAAGTCATATTACTGAAGCTTCCAACATAATTTATATCTTTTTAAAAATGTTCCCATGCACAATCACAAGCATCAGTGTATTCTATTAGCATTTTATGAAACAGTCCAACACTAAGTCATGCATAATTGTGACGTGGAGGCAAACTGGTACATGGTTTCGAAAAACGTTTACACATAAAAATCTTCAAAGTGTAAACTGCGTTTATTTGCAGCCCCTTTCAATTAATGCTTTATTGAATTACTTTTTGCTGCACGCTTTGTTCCGTATGCGTCCTTGCACCAGTTAGAAAGTTTTCCCCATCCTTCCACGCAGCAGAGCTGAAACTCATCGGACTTTAAATCCTGATTGGATTTGTGTTAGTGCACCACTCATATTTATTTTGTCAACAGATTCTCGCACTTGAACTGTGAATCAGTGCAGCTCCTTCAGTGTCATCGTGGGTCTCATTATCTGTCCAGTACTCTACTGCCAGTTTAGATACATATACTCGCATCTCTGTAGTTTGCAGTTGTGTAAACTTCTTGTTCTATTTTCAGATGATGAAATGCTCCATAAGGTGTTAAAAGTTTGGAACCTAATTCTACTTTTGCATTCACAATGAACCTTCTGGTCTGTTTGGTCACTCGTGTTCTCTGGTAAAGCTCTGAGATCTTATTTTATCACTATAAACTCATAATGACAGCATACAGCACAGATATTAACAAACAACTAATATTTTTACAAAGTTTTCAGGTTTCATACAGTTGTCAACTGAGACGTCTTTTCTTTAATTATCTAGTTGTAACAAAATAATAAAACTAAAAACTTAGGGAAGCACCAATATGAAAATTTAGCTACAATATTAATATATTAATACTGGCGATAACCAATATCTCCAAATTTTATGT
>NW_006800176.1:246174-337499 GCF_000485575.1 Poecilia formosa
CCTTCCAAAAATGTCATAAAGCCCCAACCAATCAAAAATAAAAAAATAAAAAAAATAAAACAAATAAACAATCACACCATTGAACTGCTTCAGTTAAACACCTCACAATCGTGTAACGTCGCAAGATGACAGTAACAGGTTCAGACAAATACCACACAGTAAACCCTCTCCCCTAACTCCCAAAACACAAATGACATAGAAATAAACATCAGTTATTTGTTTCACTTATGAGACCGATGCATACATGTTAAATGAGTGACTAACATCAGCCGACACTGAGATTAATACTGATATATCATACTACTAATGATAATAACAATAACAACTACAACAATAAAATAGATTATGTTAATCTATGTCAAGCTATAGAGTTTTATAAATATATATGATGAAATTATATTGGTGTTTTTAAATACAAATTTTGTTTGTCCCTTCTCCTCTTTATGTTTTTATTTGTCTCAGACATAAACTATCTCTGCTTAGTCTTGTCATTACATGCACCCTGTCTCAGTTTATGTGTTTTTCCAGGTCTTTCTTCACTGCCCCCTCCCTCCCTCCAGACTGGCTGCCCTCGTACATGCTCTCCATGTCAGACCCAGCTGTTACTACAAACTACTTGGAGGGCTTACAAGCCTAATTGCAAATCCTGACAACAGTACCGCTTTTACATCAAGGCCCAACGTCAACTATAAAAAGCAAGAATATGAGAGATTTTCTCTCTCTGTCCGCTGAAAATTCATTCCTCCTAAGCACATGTTCCCATCTGGTCAAATGTCATAATTTAGCTAAAACATTAGTAGAAATAACATAAATTTTTTTTTTATTTTAATTTACTTTTTTCGGATTTTGTTTTTGTTTCAATGATATTCATGTTTGTGTGAAATATCTGAATGTGTGCTTGGTGTGTTTGTGAAGGCATTTACAGCCCATACGTGGGATTGTTTCAAAGCTGTAGGCCCATTACATTCTTAAGATGGCCTACAAAACTAATTAATGTTCTCTGTCAAGGATTTTTCTGTAACCCAGGGGACCACAATGGATGGTTTATTTACCTCAATGACCTACTGACAGCAAATCTCATCTCTCATTGAGAACATGTGGGGGTTGGGGGGAATATAGGAAAGTTTCAGGTGGTAATGAGTTAGGCAGAATTTTCTGCTGTCATATATTGTACTGTTAAAGTTTACACTCATAGCATGGGCATCATGCCCAAAAAGTCACTTATATGATGAGTTTATTTAGTCCCTATCTGAGATACTGCTGATGACTGCTAGATAAGGAGTTCTTTGGCTTGTTGTTTGTTCTCTTTAAAATATACCAGAAAGGTTTCTTACATGTCATAGTACCAACCAAGACAGGAAACAAAGAAGGTTCATTAAAACTTCCTCTTTTGTTGACAAAGCTTTGCCCTCAGGTTAAGTTCAACAGCTGCCTAACACCTACATGCACTTTTAATATGCACTGTTGCTGTGCGTTTCCAGCTGAATGCTACAGAGCTAGATTTGTTTTTTTGCAAGTTAAATAAATAAGCGAGGTAGGTCATAGGCTTGTGTGTATCTGGGACATCTGATGTCCCGTTTTTCATTCTTTTGTCCCAGCTATGGCTACAGAACAGTTGCTAAATTCAAAGATTGATTTTCTTCCTAAGAGAAGAAATGTTGTGTTGCAGGAAAATTCATGCTGTGTGTGCCCTCCCCGTTTGAAGTGTTTGCCCTGAACTATTTCACTCCTCACTCCCTCCTCTCCATTCTGCTCTGGAGAAGGCAGTTACTAGGCGTGTATTGGTCTTATGTTTGCCAGTTCACAAAAAAAAAAGAAAAAGAAAGACGGACCATGGAAATAATAATAATAATACTAATACTACTACTACTACTGCTACTACTACTACTACTACTAATAATAATAATAATAATTATTATTATTATTATTATAATAATGCCAGGGATTGATATTATTATCAGAGTCCTTTACTGACTGCAACGGAGAATACCAGAAAAAAATACATGTACATTCCAGAAATAATAACAATGATAAATATTAATAAAATAAATAAATAATAAATAAAAATAACTATAAGTTATTTCGATTTTCCTGTGTTTTAATTAAGCAATATTTTAAGTCCCAAGTGTTGTAAAATGTTTTGGAAAATATAACAAAAGCGGACCCACCAACCTAAGTATTAAATGATGTCAGCAGGCATGTTTGAGGCCCCCTTTAGCCAGCCTCCCTGAGCACACAGCGAAAGTGAGCGTCAACAAAAAGGCGGGCAGAAGGTGGATTTCCTAAAACATACTGGCTATTGTTGCTGTCAATCAACCTATTACGCTTTGCCATTGGCTGAAGCCATTCGCATTTATCGTGCCATCTCGTCGAGCCGCTGCTGTGTAATAGCAGGTAACTTTCTTACGATAGCCTTCCGCTGTGTGACCTAGTGCTCGTATTTATCCTGCAGTTTGAAGATTACTCGTTCCGGAGATTGGAAGTAGGTGATTTTCTTGTTCCAAAAACGACAAAAGGTCAAATTCGCGTTTTCCCCTTGAACAGAAAACTCTCACATATCTGAAAGGCGTTTGAAATCGGACACCGCTGGCGTTGAGGCCCTCACTTTTTGCGCGGACGGATACGTTGTTACGTCTGACAATGTGGACGGAGGTGGTGAAGATGTCTACGAGAAGAATGAAATCATCTCTGTAGTAACAACAAGAAAGGAAGACGCGAGATTAGTTACTATAACAGAATTGTTTGTGCGTAGTCTTGTTACATTGTAGCAAACACGTGGGCGCTACGTGGAGAAAAGGCAGACTTCCCGGGGACAAAAGAAAGACATCCACTGTGCTCCAATGCGTTTCGTGCACTGAGGTCGAAATTCTCTTGAAGTTTTATGTTTTTCCCCCCTTCGAGTCTCCGCTTTTCTTTTTTACTGTTGGATATCACACGCACGGAGAGGAGAGGTAAATACTCAATCTTTCACCTTACACTTCGGGGGGAAGTTGCATGAATTTCATTGGCGTTTCATTGCCACCTAATTTTCGAAAAGTTTTTTTTTTTTTTGGGAATGTGTGGTTTAAGCGGGGGATGTGAGTTTTTTTGTCTGGTCTCCGGCTCGACCTCGGAGTGGAGGAAATTACTCCTTTGTTCTGCAAAATGACTCCTTTATGGTTAAATGTTGGTGGCTTTGCCTCTTTGTTTTTTCACCGTGTGCCTTTCTGCCACAGGCTCCAGCCACTGAAGTAGGAATATTAAATCTTTACCATTTTGTTATGCTGGGGGGGTATTTTAGCCAAACTTTGTGATGTGAATCATTTTCCCTGCAGACGTGAAGCAAACTTTCCATAAAACCCCCCCAATGGTACCCTTTAAACATTCCTTTATGGAAGTGTCTGGCCACTACTTATTTTATTGCACATTTGGCAGGAAATTCCTCACGATCCCACCCCCACCGTCTCCTCCACTGATCTCCCTCATAATGCACGACTTGAACCCTAATAGTAAGAGGAAGGGCAGCTTAAAATGTGCTGCGGGAAGTTTGGAGACCCACTCCTGCTCCTCTCGGTTGCAGTCGATGCACTTGCTCCACACAGGGAAGATAAAACTAGAGGTTATGGTTTTTGGTGAGTCTGGAGCATAATGTCAACAAGGCTCACAGTAAACAGAATGGGTTAGTTGTCAGCAGCTAGATTAGCTCTGGATGGGGCCTAGTGGTCCTGATCAAATTCTGGTGCCCAACATTTCCGCAGGCGCTGTTCTGTTCACTTTTTTTTCCCACCTTATTTATTTAGTATTTTGTTTTTTGCGTTGTGTTTGATTAAACTCGTTTATGTAAATGAAATTAAATGAAGTTACAAAAGTCATATTTTCCGTTTGGGCTGAGATGTTGACTGCTTCTAGTTTTGACCTTTCTTCACTTTTATTTTACAACTAGACTGAACTTTGCTAGACATGGGCTGGTATTAGATTTTTCAATATAAAACTTTTAAGGGAAAAACGTCATGGTTACATAACTATAAGTTAAATCAATTTGTAAAAAAAAAAAAGATGTATGTGTATATACTAGAAATTCAGCAATCATTTGTTCAGAAAACTGAATCAGTCAATTTTTTGTTTATTGCGTCTGATCGACATTGGTTGGTCAGATACTGAAAAAATCTATTTTTTCTTTTCCCTTTAAATGCATGAAAACTTAAAACTACAGCCGTTTTTGGTCTGTAAATGACAAAAGCTTTTCTTTGCTGCAATTTGATTTAAGTTTAATAAATATCAAATCTCTGCTTCAAGCACAGGTGTTAATGCATGCTTAGGATTAATTTGGCAATTCTTCCATTTTTCTGTTAGATTAAAAATTGCTACCTCTGTCAAGGAGTCTGAGGCACAAGTTTCTTCATCTATTTTGATCCTTGTGGAGAAATGACAGGTTAGATAAACAAAAAATTGTGAGAAATTGGTATTAGCTTAGAAAAGCAAATGGTCTGATTCCTTTTAGTGCTAAAACAATATAATGTTTGGATTAATAGTTACATAATAATGGTATCATAAATTATTCTTGATTGTGATACAAGCTTAAAACCATGTGTAGTATAAACAGTCTCCAGTATTAGTACTAGTTTTTGTCATCCTTTTGCTATAACCGTCCATGTTTGAATTTGTCTTTCTTGTTAGCTAGGGGAAGTGTTTAAGGCAGCTGGCTGGCAGTGTGCAGCATCAAATGCGTTGGTTGGGGGCAGCGCTGTGTTACTCTGTAAACCCGAGAGAGTGTTGGTCATTCTGTCGCTTTCTCTAGACGAACTTAAATCTGTAGGAATGATGTTATGGAAAAAATAGAGACTTATTCACAGCGTTGTTTGGAAATCTTAGTATATCTTCACTCCAGCTCCCTTCCCTAGATGTTACATACATGCATAGCAACAAGGCACATTGCTGTTTCTGATGCCACTTATCTCCTGTTGGTTGCTCTGAAGATTCAGCTTTTAGATCTACGGGTGTTTTTCTGAATGCAAAGCAGCCATTAGGATTAAGATGTGTAGCATTTGTTACAACTGTTGTGCATCTTAACTAGAGGTGCAGACTCTTTTGTGGAGAATGACCCGTCTTTTCTTTGTGTGGGGTGACAAAGGCCCCCTCTGCCACCCCTAATCTGCTCGCTTCAAATATTGATCCAGCAGTAGCTTAAGATGCCATTTTGCTACATAAGCCCCCCCCCCACGCCCTCCACTCCATGTGCTTTACTCATTGGTAGATTGTGGTTGAAAAGTTTGTCAGAGGTCTCCTTTATAGCTCCTGCATTCATGTTTTGTGATGTTCAATTAGTTTGTTTTGACTTGGACTGTAATATGTTTCTCCCATGAAGCGATTTGCTTTATTGTGATAATTTATTACCGCTTTGCTCCGCTCCAAAGTCAGTTAGCACAAGCAGACTCTTTTCTTTGCGTCAGTTTATCCCTTCGCTATTCGTGTTCACTCCACCTTCATCAAGACATGTGCTTTTTAGCTTCTTTTTGGTTGCGTTTGTGTCACGTCGGCCTATGCTATTTCTGAATTACAAAAGAGGCTGTAAAAGCACACCACCTGTTGGTGTCCAAGTGCCTCTATTCTTCCAGTTCCTCCCCGGAGCCGCCACCGCTGCCGCTCGGCTTCGGAGAGAAAGCCTTCGGGCTTGCACTGGAATGCAAAACACGGGGTAAATCCTGTATTCATGCTCACTGTTTCTTTTGACAAGCTTCTTTCTGAGTTGACATATGGTAATTTGGTAATGACGTGTTTGCATACAGTCATTAGCTCTGCCTTTCACCCCCATTTCCTTGGGCTAACAATAGTCCCAATTATGTCTGTAATTGTAAGTGTGTTACATTCTCTTTCATGTAGCAGTGATCGACATATGGTTCTTTTATTTGCCAGGGTTGCGTAAAATGAAAGACTTTTTTTTTTCTCTCTTCTTAAGTCATTACTCGGTAGTGATTTAACTCGGCGCACAGCGCTCATCAGTTCAGTCAGTTTCTGGAGGAAAATGTGTAAGTAGACCCCGTCTGTGCTGTGTCGTATTGAGTAGCCTCGTGTTGTCTTATTTTTCCTCCCTAATCTGTCCATAATTCATCAAGGTTGTAATCTGAGCAGCGTGTTTTTGGTCAAGTTACAGCCTTGTTTCCAACCTCTTGAATATACAACCCTTGCGTATGACCTGAAATTGTGTTTCATGCAGCTTAAAGGTGAACAACAGCTTTATTGGCAATGAGAAAGTGGCTTTAAATGAAAACATGTTGCCGCCGCTGCACCCCTGCTCTGGTGTCTCAGAGAGGGGAAAACAAATCTTGAAAGTTGTGATGTAACCGACAGCAGTAGAGTAGTCTCAGTCATTCATTACCATCATCATTCTTTTCTTGAACATGTAACTTCTCGTTGTGCTCGCAAGTGCAACTAAAATCCTGTATTTGCAAATTTCTCTCGTAGGGTTTGTTAGAGACTGAAGGGTATGAGCGAACAGCAGCAAAGAATGGCTGCAGTGGAAACTGACAAGGAACTCAGCGACCTCCTGGATTTCAGCGCGGTAAGAGAGGGGGAAGAGCGGTCTGGGTGGTTCTGGGAGGAAGAAGACAGTGCAATACAGGTCTGAATTATGAAGCGCAGTGAAAGATGGTGAGAATAACAGGAGTTGTGGGGAGTAAGAAGAAAGGGAAAGGCCAAATGTTATTTTAAGATTATGATAAACCTAATGAAAACATACCTACAGGGTCCATATGCATGTTCTGGTCTGAATAAGTATGGAAAACTATTGTGAATTTACTCCTTATTATTTTTGTACCCCCAAAAACTCTTTAATTATGGATGTATAACGTTCTTCTTAAAGGGTTAAATGTAATTTAGATTCTTTGTCTTTTGAATTGCCACATCTCACCTTAAATTTTTGTGAACTTATTTATTGGTTTGCAGTCACTGGGCAAGCGAACCCGCAGATAAACAATCGACCAAACTCTGAAAACAACCCTTTTGCTGCTGCTTTGGCATCTAGGCCTTCTGAAACCAGTTTTAACTGAAAATGTGGGATTTTAAAACTTGGTTTAATTAGCTGAACAACAAAGAACTAAAACTGTGTAGCTTTGAAGTTTGACTTACATAATTAAAGTGTTAATGTGTATTAAAAAAATGCTTTAAAGAATCTATTTGTTGTAGAGTAATTTAGCCTGCCGGGGACAAATCTAAAGGTTTTACAGAAGTTAAAGTAATGTTTAACTTACGGACAAGAAAAAACCCCATTAATAAACAATTTCCCTACTGGGTTGAACCATATTATGTTGTTTCATGATTCATAAACATAAAGTATTAAACAACATACTAGGAACACTGTTGGTGCTCAAATGTCTGAAAAATATATAACGTATGGATTTTTAAATTAAAAATCTGTTGAAATAGAGATTGGTGATATACAATATTATATTCACTGTAATGTCAACAAGTTATAAAAAAAATAATAAAAAAATTAATCACAATTGTTTTCCATATAAATCTATCACTCCCTCCAGTCAGAATCTCACAAAAGAAATGCTGTAAAAATAAAATGATTAAATAAGCTACTTCACATTATGTAACACATTTATGCTGCAGAACAGGGGATATTTGCATTCAGTGTGTATTGAGGCCCTCAGTAACATTACGAATCGCAGCCACATTTTACGTGGCAGCGATTAAATGTGGCTTTTCACAATATATTTATATATACATTTTGTCTTTTGATGGCCAGCCTGTAGTTTTACATCATGTTACTTTATGAAGACTGATTGAGGATGCCTATTTAGTTTTCGCACTGACCTTCAAGGGAGTGGGTATATTCCCCTCAAAAAAACCCAAAAAAAAACAAAAAACTGTTTTCTGCAGTTAAAAGTTGCAGTAGCCTCCTTGTAGGCAGCTGACTGGCAGTGCACAACAACAGGTGGGGTAGAGGTGCTGTTGTCACGCTATAATCAATGCAGCTAAAAATACAACACCCACCCACTGAGGCACTTTATCTCATTAAAACCACTTTACAATATATAAGCGATATAAACACATTTTTACAATAGTGGTAATGCCTAATTGACACAGATTAACTCAAATGTTTATGTCCTTGGAGTCCAAAACCTACTCATTTTGTTGTGATGTTACAGTGGAAATATTGCTAAACCTCAGGGTTGGATTTAGCGAATCAAGCTTTAAATTTAGGCCGTTCAGTCATGTAAAGGTACGAAGAAAGAAGTTCCCAGTGCAATTAGTGTGCTAGATGAAAAAATAAACAAGGAATCGCGAATAACGGCAAGAAACGCCTGCCTATTATTTGACTCATTTTTATTTCGTTAACAGGATCTTTGGGGAAAATACAGTGTTGTAAACTGGGCTGAACGGAGAGCTTCTGTGTCTGTTTTTGTCATATTTTAAGGAGAGATTTTTACTGTTGTTGCTCTCAGAGCTATTCTCCTGACATTATCTACAAAGCGGATGGAGACATTCTGCTCAGTGTTTTTTTTTTCTTTCCTTTTTTGTTTCATTTTGTTGTGAAACCTTTTGCAGCTTAACGCTGACATAAACATCTCATAGCTCCAGCAGAGATGTGTTTAGTCTTTTCACCCAAACAAACTGAAAAGCCGACATGATTTTCTTTTCTTTTTTCTGTGTGTGTGGCTCATCAAGTATTTTCTAATGGTTAATGCATACTTGGTAGCAGAGGTCATGTTGGAGAAATAGGACACATTTGAATGAACTGATACTCAGTAAAGCTCCTTTCTCACTTGTTGTTTTGTCTAACACAACAAATCTAACAAATGTAACACATTTACATCATAATAAAAACACAACTTTTGATTATATATTTAGGTTTCAGTCCCACATGGGCCTTTGTTGAATTCTCACTATGTAATAAGTTTGAGTAGAAATACTGCACAAAATTGTAAAACAGAAATTAACAACATTATCTAATTTATTTTTTATTTAAAACAGAAAAGTAACAGTTTCTACTGTTCTTAAAATAATCTAGCTTATTGATAATTTTTTCAATGTTCAATATTTTAAATTTGATTCATAGCATAAAAAAAGCAATGTTTAAACATCCATTAAATTGGCTAGTTTAAAAGCCCATGTTGAATGGAGTAATGTATTGCTGCAGAAGTTAACCAAGCTAATATTAGCCTGGTAAAACAATATTAGCCTCATAGCCTCGTCTAGTCAGGCTATCTGCTCAGTCAGGGAGTTTGCTGACATGTTGTAATTTGCCAAAAGCAGTTTTAAATGACATTACCTTTAAATGGTTGATGCCCCTTTAGTTTCCATGCAATGCTTGTGTTTTTGAATTTGTTTTTCTTGTAAGCATTTGACAAGTGTAGGTCCAGTCTTTTAGCTCGCTGACTGGCAGTGCACAGCAACAGGTGAGGTAGGTGCAGCAGAGTCAGGGAAAACTTTGATATCCTATTTGTAGAACTTTAAATATTAGAAATAGTATATCACACCATGTTAGTGTTTTTGAAAGCATTTTTTTTTTCTTGCGACTTAAAGGAAACAGATGGAAATGAACAAAAACAAAACATAAACATAACGATGAACATAAAAATATGTGTTGTTTAAAAGTTTGATGTCGCTGAAGGTCCGTTTGTGAACTGCTGTTCCTATTTTTTATTTTATTTTTTAAGTGTTACACATGCACAATAGGCAAATAAGTCATTTTCACTAAGAAGAATCAGGACAATAATAATGATTCTGATGAAATAAAGCAATTAGATAAATAAATCAATGTACTTAAGGACAATTTGATGGCAGCTTTCTTCCATGTTGTTAAACAAATCAATCCTATCCTTGGTATAAGTTGATCCCAACAACCGACTCATGCCTCGTATGAGTTACAGACGTTTAGGTTGATCAGTAACCCTTTTCTGTCTACAGGTTACTTTGGCCTGACAATGACAAACGGATGAAGAATTGTTGGAACAGTGTGCACTTTTCTTTTTGTTTACCAAGTGGCTGGTCAGAGAGTCGGGCATGGGGAAAAAAAGCAGGATCTCTGTAAATGTGGTCAAATTTGTTCGAAGGAAACCCGTCCGAGTGAGTAGATCACTTCACCAAGATCATAGGCCGCACTGGCACATTTACTTCTAGTGCCCCAGTTCTGAAAATGTTAGGTTCGTGCAGCAGACAGTGCGGTGTCTGGTGAAAAATCCAGACCGCACCACGGCCTCGTGGTGGAGCCCACAGAGGCTCAGTGACATCACTGTTAGTTAATGCACATATTAGTCATAGCACTGGCTTTAGATGTCTGATGTTAGGCGGCCGTGTCTGATGTGTGCACAAGTTGGGCAAGGCTTTGTTTGTTCTTCAAATAAATTTGTTTGCTAGTGTGTTTCACTGTCGTGGTGGAAGGTGTAAACAACGTATAAGTGCTGCTAAATCAATCAATCTTTGGTACATAGCATCAAAGATTGAAAAGAAGAGAAGCAGGAAAACCTAAGCCTATATGTGAGAGATGTTATAAGAGTGTGAAGTGTGCCTTGCTTTGTTGGTTACGTTATCTCTGCTTTTGTCTTGCAGATGTTTGCGCCGCCAGTAGCCAATGGGAAGAACAGGACAATGACACTAGCCAGCACTCATTTCTCTGGGCCAGGTAAGCTTCTGCAGTTCTGTATCCACCCAATATCTTCATCAGTGCTACCTTAGCACTCCTCTTCATATGTTTGTTTCTGCTTTTGTTTGCAAATCAAAACACTCTGAAGAAATTTCTAGATGTTTCACAGTTGATCTAAAAGAAAATGTGACTAATAAAGATCTCTCCTGCACGATTAACACCTGAAAGATGAGAAGCAAGTGTTTGAAAGGTCAACTCACCAACATCATACCTGTAATTTTTCATCTCGGGTTTTGTGGTCGTTTGTCACACGGTTTCGCTTTAACTCATGCAGGTTTTGATATCACACTTACCACTTCAATCATAAGAAAACACATGTTAAACACATTTCCGGTGCCCATCCAGTCACAGCTTTCAATTTAGCTGGAAAAACACTCAAATGTCCCCAACTTTTCAAGAGAATTACAACAATTTCTGTTTTATGTGAGATTTGACCTTCAGAGCCACAGTGATTCTTTAAACTTAAGCCAAATATTATAGAGAAAATTGCAGGTTTCCTGTAATATTTAAGTAATTCAAAATCAGTTTTAGTTTTTTTTTCTATGTGGCACATAGAAATCAACATGAATGACTAGTTTATTTTTATTCAATGGGAAAAGAACAAAAATGCCTCTTTGTTGTTCTGCCCTTCAACATAAGATAAGCAAACGGGTGCTGGAGGATTTTTATTATTTGTATCTGTTTTGTATAAAACACAAAACAAAGACATTAAGCAAGTGTCTTCACTTAAGCATTAAATAATATGTTTCTCATTTTAGAAAACTTTTTAAAAGCGCATTAAAGAACTTTCTGTTGGCTGGTGCATTTATAGACGCAAAATGCTCTCAGATCCTTCTTTCCATGCATTTAAAGAATAGGAAAAAGATCTGCATTATTTGACCTGTTGATCACATCAGACATTGATAAAACAAAACTGGTTTATTACCATGTCTGCCAGATCGATTTGTGCTTCTTTAGAGCTGATGAGATTTTTTTTATCGCTTTTTCCAAAAAATGCAGTTCTTACATATTTTCACAAAGCAGTTTCAGGGAGACGCTCGTGTTTATTGAAGTATTTAAAAACTCTTCCACCAAACTTGTGTAGCCTGCGCAGTTTGAAGCTGAAACTTTCTGAGAACACATGCAGGCACCCTCAAAGCCCTGAGCCGCCGTTCCCATCATCCTGAAGGTTATTAGTAAGTCGTGTTGCTTTCGTTCCTCTGTCACCGTGCCAGCCTGGTGTGTGAAATCGAGTCACACTCTCCAGTTCCCCAGAGTGAGAAGTTGGCCGCTGAGGAACAAAGGCAAAGAAGGGGGCTTATGGACTTGAAACAACTCCCCCCACCCTGAAGTGTAAAACACTCCTCCCCCAACACAGCACAGGGTTCTTACCCCCACTGATCTGCAGGAAATGGCTCAAGTCTGAGACAATGTGCCTCACCCCCAGCTCACAGCCTCTTAAACTGGCCCAGCATGCAGCGAGTGGGCAGAGTGGAGAAGGAGAGCTTGTTGAATAGGGGGATCAGACCGGGGAAGGCAGGATTCTGTTTGTTTCTGTTACAGCAGGCAATTACTCAGCAGTGAGGAGTTAATTCCTCCCTCCTCCTCATGTCCTAAAGTGTGGCCCTTGGTCATTGACACCCATTATAATGTGGTACTTAAAGCTGTCACCTTTAACATCAGGAGATCCTGCAGGTACTCTTTAATAACTCCGGAGTCAAAGTGCTAACACGTGCAGAGTCTCACCCAAGTGATTTTTTTTGTTTGTTTGTTTTTCTATTACATCCCCAAACTATATTTAATCCCACATTTATTAAATGCACTTAAATAAAAGGGGTGATTATGTTCACGTCTATTCAAATGCTTATTTGAAGCCCTGCTCCAATGTTTTCTTGCTAACAGCGGCTCTGTTCCCCGAGGCCAGGAAACTCATTTGTTGCAGAAATGATGACCATCACAAAACAATGTCCATCTCTGACGTCAGCCCAGCCAGCTTGTATATTCAGAGACCCAGCAGCGCGGGAACGGTAGCGAGCAGCCTAGTGGCCCACCAGACCACCTCTATTCATCAACACAAAAGTGCTCAGAGGGGTGCTAATTGCATTAGGCGTCCTTCTCCCTTCCTCAGTGGCCTGTGCGTGTGGAGTATGGAAGGGCGGGGGTGTCTTGTGTGGAGTGGAGGCAAAAGGGAAGGAGGAGAGGAGTGGTAAGAACTGTGGGATGTTTGAGGAGTAGGGGAGGCAGAGTGTGACGGTGAGTGGTGGGAGTTGGCTAAGCCCCGCAAGCCTTCAGGCAGGCGTCCCCTCAGTCACCTCTGCAGCTGCTGGCAACGTCTCCAACCCCCCTCCCTCGCACAAACAACACAAATACGAGGGACATGACAGGCTCGCTTCCTGTCGATCACTAAAAAACAACTGAATTTACACATCTGGTGTTTCTTTTTTAACAACTTTGCCTTTAACCTTTTACATTCTCGCTGTTTTCCCGGCTGCGTTTTCTTCATACGTTTCTGTCCAAATTACGAAGGTCTTGTACAAAAATAGAGGGGCAAAAAAAAAAAATAAAAGGACATCTGAAAGGCGAGTGGCTTCCTTCTTCAGCAAAATTAGATGTCTTCTCAGCCTGCAGCCATGAGAAAGCTTTGTAGTTGAGAAAAATAAATATTTTTCTGGGCTCTGGTTTTCAGTCAGTATTTGTCTTTCCATGCGAGTACAATCAAACAAGCTAAGCCGAAGTCTAGGGAGATTCAGACGACTTGTAAACAAACCAATCCTCTGACTTTTATTTATGTTAATAAAAAAAAGACAATTAAAATCAATACAACTTTGCTGCAATTATCCAAATTTTCCTCACCTCTTGCTCCACAATTCATTATATTTAGTTTTCACAGCTCTAAACATCCTTAAACATAAACTCTTTCATCTCCTTAGGATTATTGGACATGTCTGTACATTATTTTCTCAATTTAATATAAGATATAGAGAATATAATTTCTACTGGAGTTGTTTGATTTATTCTTAAAGTGTTATAAAATAAGGTCAGTCTTAATTCTTAATGTCTTTCTACTGAATAAACAAGAAATTAAGTTGCTGTTTTGTTCATTTTCTCATTATTGTTGGGGCAAAGACATAAAGGTATAAAAATGGTCTAAAATGCAAATTTAACACAAGTATATAACTTATTTTATTTTCAAGATTAGAGTTAGAATAATCTTATCCATACCATTCACATAACTAAACAGAAAACGAACAATTGGTAAATTTAGGATTAGCTTTCTCTACTTCTATACTTATTAACATTGTGCTTTTGTTTGCATTTCCTCTCTCTATAGAGTAAAACCAGTATAACGAGCTGATATCATCTGGTTAATTAGTGACACTATTTGTTTATATAGAGCCTCAAGTCTTAATAAAAGGAAAGGGTGGGGCTTGTGGGGCTTTTCATGACTGGAAATATTTCCAGTCATGAAATTTGTGCTTCCTGTAAGCAAGGGAAAAGTGCAGCAAAGTTGGTTTTGGTAAAGAAATGAATTTTAAAAAAATGGTTTTTGTCAATCTTTTCTGAACAAAAACAAGGCCAAACAAGGTATGACAAAACTTTTTTTAACGGTGATTAAATTCCCCACCCCAACAACTGAAACCCATTTCAGGTGTGTGAAAAAGCAGAGGATTTTGAAACTACATCAGAAAGGCTCGGTCAAATAAAGCCTTGTAGTAAATGTAGTAAGATTAACTTGACCACAAGAAAAACGAAGACAAAAGACTAAACAGCGACTGAAACCTAAGTACTTTTTGAAATAAAATAGTTAGGAACCCTGATTTCAGTGTTACTACAGAAATGTAGTTACCATCTTTCCAGTTGAACAACAGTTTGCAGCAGCAGGTAGGGGAGGGGCAGAGCTCTGCTACTTTATAGTTGAAAAAACTCTGATCATTGCTGTAATTTCTCGGTCTTTGCATTAAAATTTTTGCTAAACCTTGATGCTGGTTGTTACTGGCCTGTTGGGGAATCATAACTTGGCCTGTCTACATTTTTATAAAACAAGCAACACATGCCCAGTTAAGAATATGTTGGGCACATTTCCTTAGTCTGTTTTTTCAGTGGCTAGCCACCGTAGCATTAGCACTCACCTTTGCAAAAGCTTTGCAGGATAGAACGTCTCCAGCCTGACCACAAGTTTGAAAAATATGCTTGAACAAACTTTAGTAAGGATGTTTTCCCATAGATTACAGATGCATTAAACTTGTGAACTTATAAACAAGCTGGAGTTCACAGACAAAGAGCTTCATTGTGCATTTAAGGAACGCTATGTAAATTCAAACATCACTTCTGTCATTCAAAGCAAATTGTAAAACCGTGTGGATGTTTCAAGTATAGAATAAATTTAAACATTTAGTTAACATTTTTATCCATTTCAATTATGGGTAAGAAAAACATAATTGTAGACTGAAGAAAATGGCTAACATGCTAAATGTACTAGCATGGCAGTAAAAGTGAAGCTGGAGGGAAGCTTGAGGCTTGTATCATTTAGAAATGTTCTCGTGTGTTTTTTCACATATTCTTGGAGATGGAAAATACACTGTTGCCCTGAAAGTTTTTTTTTATTTTTTTTTATTTTTCTCTTCTATTTAGCCAAAAATTACATTTGTATATGTATGTTGTAAACATATTAATTGATTCTTAATAGCCATGCATCTTTCTGTTTGGGAATGATAAAGTATCTTTTGTTGATCTTTTTGGACATTTTAACAGAAATTTGGCTTTAAGTTACTACATGTCATGTTGCTCTAGTATTAAGACATTTTCTATCTGTAAGAACCCTTGCCTACTCAGGGATTCTTGTTAATGTTTGTTGTTAGGTTTACTGGGCAGAAAGTATACATTTTAGTTTTGGTGCATGTGTCTGCTTGATGATTACTAGAAAACTGGGCAGTTTTGACCTCTCTGCGATCGGTTGTTTTGCACAACTATGATTTATCCCCTAATCATTCATACCTTCAGCAGATTTGGGGTTGAAGTTATCTTTTTATCTTCAATACCAAGTAATGTAGATGCTTTAAAGAGGCCCAGAGAATCTTGAATCTTTTCGAGACTCTGGGGGGGAAGCTAAAGATTAGGGTGATTTCAAGGAAAGCCTCAGAGTTGAGAGTTCACATAACTGGTCTTAATACTAAACAGCGACTGAAACCTAAGTACATTTTTGTAGTAATAAACAAAAATCTGGTCACCAGTTATAAGAAGGGTTTGATTACTATAATGCAAATGGAGATTTTTCAGTTGATGATTGAGAGGATTGGAGAAATTTCAATGCAACTTATGTTTTTATGAAATGTAAAATAAAAATAAACTTTATGCTTCTTTTACATTGTGTAACTTTTGAGCTGTGCATTATACTCTTATTAGAAATAAACTTCTCAATTTTTTTAAAGTATTTATCTCACTATCAGGATTCTTGGAGCATTCATTTCTAATTTTTTAAACTGACTTACTTGAAGTGAAGAGCTTTCTTTTTTTTCTGTTTTTTTTTTTCCCCGGGTTTTAACTGTTTTTGATTTGCAAAAGCATCCAAATCTAAATATCAAAACAATCTCTTTTTTGCAGGGATCAGTGTTGTATTATTACATATAAATTAAAAAAATATGAATAGCTTTTAGGTATTCTGTTTTTCCCCCATTGTTTGCTATGATTTGATTTGACACGGGATAACAATAGAAGAATCTCTATTCTGGCATGGTTGGAGCTCTCATAGGCGTCAGTGCCACCTCCGCAGCTCTCCACCTTGTTTTAATTGCCTTCAAGTTAATTACTCCAGTAAGTGTGAAACAATGTTGTCAGACTTCCCCTGCACAGTGCTTTCACTCTGTGCTCTGCACCCCTGTTGGCCAAATGGGGGAATCATAGGTGGATGAATAGTTCTTTGGAAATAGCTGTAAACATGAGTGGGTGGGGAGGGGGCTTATTGGCTCCGTTGACCTGGTTAGTTGACAGTTACATGATGTTTGTGTGTTAACATTTTTTCTTTTGGTAAATATGAAATACTTTGTCTTGCAAACGTCTTTCAGTGCACATGTTTACCCTTTGTTGTAGATTTTTTTTTTCCTTGCTAATTTGCTTTTACTGTAGGGTCTCTTGGCAACAAGCTTTACCTGAAGTGTCTCCATACAAAATCTGTCAACCTAATTTAGCAGTACGCTCATCACCTGATGAGTCTGTATTAGAGCCGATCTGAAGGTGGGCACGGCTGATCCTTTAAGGTCCCCCCTCTCCTCCCCGTTCGCCTGATTCTCCATGCCACTGGCATCGGCCCCATAGATCACGGCTGTCGCAGCGTGTGTAGGTGCTTGCACCGCTCTGTTAGCCTCATCGCTCATTCTCACTCGTCAACCAGGCTGCTGATCTCACCCAGACCCCGTCTCACTCCCCTTCCTGACTGCCTGCCTCCCTCTCGTTTCGTCTCCTTGCTTTCTCCTTCCACTCGCTCGCTGCTTTGCTTTCTCACACACATTTTTTTAATTAGGCAAAAATCAAAGGCACAGTATGAATATTCATAAGGAAACTGCATTAATATGCACAATTATGCAAATCAGCATGCAATTAAGCCTTGTGTCTCCAGAGAGCCTGGATAGCATTAGTGCATTAGACAGGGAGAAGGGGATGATGGGGGTATTTTGGAGTTTTCTGCTCCACCAGTCTTCGACTGTGTTTTCTTTGTGCCACACTTGAATTCTTTCTTTACCTCTACCATTATGCTTCAGTCTTTTTCTTCACATTTTGCTTTGTTTGGGGGAAATTTACTTGGAATAATTAAATGTGACATAGATAACATTGTACCTCATGCATTACATTAGGAAGTAAATGGTTAATTTTATGGTATTCAGCAACCATAATGAACTCTAATGGGAACATTGCGCAGCATTTCAAACATGTTTTTCTTGCAATATTATTAATAGTCTTATCATCTTTGGTAATCCAAAACAGAGTTAATATTAAGCAGTTTGTGTCTAACCTGTCAGTCCTAACTGTTTGCAACTCAATATTTTTTTTTCCAGCAATAGATGAGCGCAGTGGCTCTGGATCCTGGGGCTCCACAGAACAGAACAGTCCCTCATTCACCACCCAAGGACGGGTAAGATTTAGTCGCACCTGAATTTAAAATTGCATATCTAAGGAGCAATACCAGATGCTTTGATACCGACACCCTCGCATGTATTCATTTAATCACACAACCAGAACTGAAAATGCACAGCCTCCCTCCTGAAAACTGCCACAGCAGTGTGCCATATATGATTTGCAGTGGTAGTGTTTTTTCTTTTTGCTTTCCACCTAATAACCTTGGCCCAGGATCCTGCATTGGCAAGCACCCTTGTAGCTCAGAACCTCTGTTGAAGCCCAGCGGTAATTGCAGCTTCACATCCAGCCTAACTGTCTTGGCACCGGTCTGTAAATACAAAGTACAGGGGGTGAAATAGATGCAGAAAGCTTTGATTACCACAAGTTGATAATTAAGAAAGTCAGTCTGAATCCCTCGAGCTGATGCAGATTTGTTTGGCATTGCTCCCGTTAGCTAGAAAGAGAAACCGAGGGGAGATAACTGCTAAGGTACATAGGAAAACTGACAACATGAGGATGGCTCTGTATTTAGACGTGTTGCCCTCTGCATGTCATCAGGGATGGGGAGTCAACTCCGCAGCTTGGCTTCCAGTTCCAGTTAAGATGCAAAAACAAAGACTTCAGACTTGACTTGCACTCTTGCTCCTAAGACTCAAGAATCAATAAGAATCTGTTGAATGTAATTAGATATTAAAGTAAGGTAGTAGTTGTGCATCATTTCAGCGATTCTTGTCCTTCTGAATTACCATAGTGTATACAAATGACTGGTAGTCATGGTAACGTCACACACAGCACAGATTAGCTCTGTAATGTTTCTCGACAGTCAGAGCCAGCAAAAGGAGTTATTAGCAGCTTACATGTTTTGTTTTTACTATTGAACTAATATTAACAGTAACAATACAAGTGCAGCACTGATAGAAGTGTGCATATTTTCTTCTTCACTTTCATCTGACATGTTATTTTCTCAGCATCATTACAGAGACACTTTCAGTATCCTCAAAATGAAAGCTCTTCTGGGTTTTCCTATCACATGTTCAATTTTCTCTTGCATTTGCTAACTACACTGTCCTTTCCTCTTTATGTTTAAGTTTACTGGGCTTACCTTGAAGCTTGTACTTTGTATTATTTACCATAATTTCTGGACAATTGAGTATTATTGGAAAAAAAAGTACCATTATAGGTGTCTATAGGATAGGATATCTATATGCCACAGGTGTTCAAGTTTTAACATGATACTTACCCCAAAAGATTTTTACTTTTAATGAAATACATTCTGGTAAGATACAAAATTTACATACCATAAATGCTTTTCCAAACAGTGCCTGTAGCATGGATGCTACAGGCACTGTAGAATGATATTGCTTTAGATTCAAACGAAAAATAGACTTTTCGCCTACCAGGAAAAGTCATAGATTGCCATTATTCATCTTCCTCCAGTGCACTAAAACTATTAAAGTCATCTTTTTGGTGTCAGGATAGAAAAGCATCAAAATTACTTCGTCACGCACTTCCTCGGTCTGTCTTTCGTTGTCGCTCTCAATGTCACTTTCGTTTCGAGGCAAATTTGCCCTTGAGCTTGTGCTGTCCTCTTCATCACACAGCAGTCCAGCCTGTCGAAACCCTTTGATGATCCATATATTAGCAACATCATTGTTTAAGCCACTCTGTGTGGAAAAAGTAGCAATCAGTAGTCCAGAAATTACAGTGTACCTGATGACAACTGCAAAGTAAAAAGAAGTAAAACATTTGAATACTCCATACTGCGCTATGTAGAGTGGAAGTGGTAAATTTGAGTGCAGAGACAAAAAATCCTTAAATATATTAATACAAATACATTAATGATACTTAATAATTAAAGGTGTTTGTTTTGGGGTTCTTTGGTATGTTTTTCTGGCAGAAATTAAACTACTTCTACTAAGCTTTTTACAACATAAATACATATTTACATTTGAAGTTGGGTAATTATTATAGTTTATTTCAAATAATTCCCAGGAATCAACTTGACCTGAAAAAATAAACAAAATATTGGAGACATTGCTCACCTCGGTATGCAGGCTGCTAGAAGCTGAAAGTGAAACTCTGGTTTGACTTTCCTACTGTCTGATTAAGTGATTAATAATTATCTGACCACTTCGGGGCACAAAAGGAGCATTAAAGTTTAATTTTCTGATGGTCAGTTGATCCTAAAGATCAAGATGTTGACACCATGGCGAAAGTATGGACCTGGAGCACAGTAAACTCCAAACCAGGCACTATTTAGAACTGGAGTGCTCAAAAAAACAACGCGTGTACTTTGAAGATCTGATGGGGTTTGATGTTGATGTTGCTCATAGTTCTTATCGTTACATCTTTTTTTTTTTTTTTTTTTTTTTTACCAGCATGTCTGGCAACATCAGAAATTGTCACAGCAGCTCAACAATATGAATGCACAACCAACCTACATAAATACTGGCATTCAGCAGTCTGAACAGCATTTATCACTGTCCATGAGAAACTTCAGACTTGACTTGTACTTAAAAACACAAATGTATTCAGACATTTAAACTTGAACCTGAGTTGTATTCTGTACCATTGATCCTGCAGAGCTACGGAGAGGGATCCCACTTCAGTGAACATGAAGGCTTGTCCTCCCCATTTATTAGTTCAGGGATTGCAGGTATGTCCTTTAATTTACTTTTCTACAGCTACTACCTAATTTTCTGACCCTACATGTTACTGTTGACACTTTTGATTGGATGGCAATTTGTACTTTTTGACTACAAAAATAGTTTTGTAGTGAAACGTGTATGTGTGCCTGCATTCATAGTCCTGTGTGTGTGTGTGTGTGTGTGTGTGTCTGTCTGTGTTCATCCGTTGAGGGTTGGGGATGTTAGGGTGCTGAAGCAGAAACCCTCCCTGGGGTTTTGTCTGGCGGGCGGCTTTATGCAGCTGAGCGTATTGAAAAAGGGGGAAGGCCTCCCTGAACAGTTTCTACTTATGAAAACCTACTTTTCATTTCTGTTATCACACATCATTGCATCCGAGTGTTTTTGAGCAATCTGCTCTAATTACGCCAAAGTTTAAGCATGTTTTTTTTCCCTTGTAGGTAAAAACGAGAGGCCACCGTACACTCCCTTCGTAAGCCAGGTATGTTCCACCATTCACAGTCCTTGTATGTCTCTGACCATACAAGTAGAAACTAAATTTAATGCCGAATCGCTAAAGGAAGCTCCATTTTCTCAGTTCTCTTTTCAGACGCTTTGAATTTACAACCGTCTTTGTTTCTTAGAAGAGAAGTTGATGTTTTTTGTTGTTCTTTCCCCACGCATGTTGTTGGTAAAAGATTTGCTCTCTCTGTTTCTAGCCTGGTTTATTTCCAAGTGACATAGCAATGCCCAGTCCAGATGCTTTGTCTCCCTCTGGCATAAAGTCAGGCTCTCAGTTTTATCCATCATATCCCAACAACCCCCGGAGAAGGCCGCCTGAAGGAGGCTTAGGTAAATGAAATAAAAACCATGAAACATTCCTTGGTGCTGTTAAAGCTTTGTTTTGTTTTTTGTTTTGTTTTGGTTTTTTACCGCATAAAGATGTCGAAGTCTGTTTTCCAAATGTTAAGATTACATTTTTACCAGATTTGATCAAAAAGATAAAACCCATCTCTTCCCTTGATACCTAGTTAAAATGATACACTGAAAGATCTGAGGCTGATCAGATACACGGGTTTGAGATGATTTAATATGACCTTATATTTCATGGAAGTGTGTATCAGTACTGCAGAAGATATGAATATGTTAGGAAAAACTACCAATTATACCCTATTGATGTTATACATTTTCTTTAATTTATTTACTTTTGCTTAGATAACAATGTATTGCCTATATACCAACATACATCAATATGCTATAGATGTACAAGAAGTATTCTTATGAATAGTCTGTTTTCTGTGAGTAAATGATTAAAAAAAATATATGCTGTGAGAGTTTTTAATCAAACAGAAAAATAAAGGAATTACAAAATCCTTCTTATGTATGCATTTAACCAAGTTTTCTTAAGCATAAACAAAGGGCATCAATCTACACACTGTGGCGCGATGCCTTCATAGAGACAGTTTTAGGTCTTTTAACCGACCTGCTCATCATCTATCAGAGTCAATTATGAACAAACCGGCTGAGTGATTAATTCATCTCTACTTTGTACATGTATTTATTTCACCATGACTATATGTTCATAATACATCAAGGGAGACAGTGTTTTTTTCTGTTATTTATTTTTTTTCATGTGTTTGTATAATTAAATATAAATGGAAATCACCAAAGAAAATAAAGGCTTACCGCAATAAAAACATAAGCAAATGGGACGAATGAGATTCAACTTAAATTGTTTAACTTGGTATGAATGGGACCTGTCAGTCTTGATTTAAATTGAATTAAATAAGTGCTTGTCTTAAAATCCAAATCCAAATGGTAGCGGCCATTTTATGTTTGTCTTTTACAAGAAATAAATATATTTTTAATCAGCTTTACTCTGGTTATAGATGAAGAAAGAGAAACACTTTGTCACTGACAAAGTGTTCAGAATTGCTGAAATTGGATCAAGGACATAACCATGCATAATGTTTGCTTAAATTTAATTTATGTTTGCAGTTCTTATTTTTTTAAAACTATTATTCTGATGTGATTTTTTTTTTTTTTTTTTAATGTTCTGTCTACAGAGACCCAGCCAAAGAAGATTCGGAAACCCCCTGGCCTGCCTTCCTCGGTGAGAACTCCTTTCTTCTCGTCTCCTCAGCCAGTTGCCCGTTTTCTTTTCTGCGTGCATATCCTGCGGCTCCCCCGCCCCGCATTGAGCCGTCCTGTAGCAGACAGGAGTAAAGACCGTCTGCTCAGACATACACTCAGAGAGCTGCCAGTTGCATCATTGTTGTGGTTGTTGCTGCAGTCAGGTGGTCTTAGGTGGTGTTTGAGATGCTTGTCTTCCTTGCAGTCGGGCACTTTTATCTTGTCTTGTAGTAGTTTTGACAAATTTATGAACTGATTTCTTTCAACAGCCTGATCTAAACTGGATAAAGGTGTAGAACATGGTTCCTATGCAGTCTGGAAAAGTATAACATTTGATTTTCAGTGTTTTATAGACCTAAACGGATATTTATAAAGAAAACGATGATTGGAAAAATATTCACATTTTCTCCCATTTCTTTTCTTTTTGTTTTCCTAAAAGAACAAAACACAAAGTTGAGGCTGGAAAAATCAGGTATATTCACGTAGGAGCCCTGGTGGAATGAAGGTTTTCAGCTACCAAAGTTGTTCTTTATTGTGTAAATGTAAACATTGTGTTTGGTTTTTAAAGTCATTCTCCAAAAAATGCTTCATTTACTCCTACAGTTCATCATGTGGTAACTTAGATAAGCTCATGATTAGCATTTAACATCTTAAATCTCTCAAAACCTCAGCTCTCGTCCAAGCAGGATAAAGTTTCTGGTGATGGCATGCCTGACTGTAACTTGTGTCATTTTTTGTCAGCGTGCCCAGAGGTAATAGCAGTCGATGGGAGGATGACGGCAGCCGCACATAGCTGCAAATACAAGTCACCGTTACTCATTTTATTGAACTGAATCAGGTTCATGCCCATTCATGAATCAGAGTCACATTTTAGGTTTGACGTGTGTACTCATACCCAGCCTGTCTACTTAAACAGTTTATAACAAAATAAAAAGAAGTGTTTTTAGTTGGAAAATCTACAAATCAAAGTGAAGTAAGCAAAAACACAAGCTTCGCCCATTTTTTTTTCCTGCTCAAATTGATTCTGAAATGTCTTAAGCAATAGTTAGTGGATTTCTTTTTTAAGTTTGCAGGACACTTGAGTGTTAACCCTAACACACAATGACTTAAAGTCCTTGTGGGCCAGTGCCCTGCATGGTTTGGATGTTTTGCTGCTTGAACACACCTGATTTGCATGAGTGGGTCATTAGTAGGGTCACGCAGAACGCTGGAGGAGGAAAGAATTGATTGGTTGTAATCAGGTGTGTGTGTTGACCTACGGCATGCAGGATTAGAACGGCCAACCCACCCCTGGACCAGCAGGTTGTTAGTTGGATCTTTTTATTAAGTCCAGTCTGAATACTGTGTCATTACTATGAACTGCTGTACTTTCACCAAGAAGTTCTCAGGTAGCAGTGAGCTGCACGATTAAATCCAAAATTGTAATTTCTTCCAGTTTATTTTCCTGATAATGTTTAATTTGAATAATTTTGATACAAAGCTCTAAATTAAGTGTTTTTAAGTTTAAAAAATTGTTGCATTATTTGCACGTGTCTGAATTGAGCTCACTTCATCCTGTTACACCCTGGTACTATCAGTTGCTACCAGCTGTACTGAGAAGTGACCCAATTATTAAATAGTGTCTGCCTATGTGTAATTTAATCACTGAGGTCTGTGAGAACATTTCTGAACAAATGGCATCATTAAGGCTTAAGAAACAGCAGGCAGGTGAGTGATGAAAATGTTGAGATGCTTTATGAGGGGTAAGGTTATAATGCAGTATTCCAGAATATTGCCTGATTGGAACCTAGAAAGACGAGTGAATTTACCGCACCTGCAAAAAAATAAATAAAATAAAATACTGGAACTGGACTAAATCCTGAACACATTGTTCCTGGAGCAGCATCATGCTGGGGGATCCGTCTTGAACAGAGCTAAATACAGAACCATGCCTGAAGAAAGCCTGTCACAGGTGACAAAAGACTGAAGCCCGGGGCAGAGACTCATCTGCTAGGAGGACAAGTCTAAACATCCACGTAGAGCCTCAATGGGGTGAACAGTTTCATGTTAAAATGGCCTACTCCAAGTAAAGATCTAAACTAAGTTGAGAACATGTGGAAAAGTGAGCAAATTGATCTTCAGACACTTTAACTTGGAAATGAATACATGTGTTTAGTACATGTAGATTTTGAGATTTTTATTTAGCAGTGTTTAAAGCCTCCCCGCCCCCTTTGTGATTTACAATGATGCGTTTCTTTTTAATTATCTTTAATTTCTATGCAACACTCTGAAGTTTGTGTTTGCAGCATAGCAAAATTGTGGAAAAGTGCTACAAATGCTTTTGGAAGGCACCAACTTTTCCAACTGGTTTGCATTAATTATTTGTAGTATATTTAGTTTATGCTCAGTGTGTGGAACCTGATGAGGTCTTCAAGCCACCGTATTTAAAAGTTTTGTTGTTTTACACAAGTGAAGCTGCTGTTTAGCAACACAGCTAAACAGCACCTGTAAGAGTTGTGTTGAAGTGGCCTCGGAAACCTGTGCGTGGGGACGCTGTGGCGCTTTCTACATCAGATGTTTGGGTGCGAACCCCCGTCTACCCAACACTTTCTGTTTCTTCTGTGAACCTCTGTCGTTCTCTTTAGCACCACGAACGATGGGGCTGTGTGGGTTTCGGTGCGAATGATGATGTCTGTTTGTGTGAACCCCCCACCCCTGCCTCACCTCCGCCTACGCTGCACCACATGATGGCCTGGGTGGGCCTCCCCCCTGCGAGTGACCCAGTTGTGAGGCGCAGTGCTTGCGAGGCCTCTTAGCCCCATGTCTGAGCCCAGATTAATGACTGATGATCCTGTGGTCTCTTTCCACCCTCCTACCCTCCTCCCTTTCTTTTTTACCTTACCAAACTATCCATTTTCCTCTTTATCTACTTTTATAGCTTGAGCAACGTTGCTTTGAATCCAAAAACTTTACGCATCCACTCGGTTCCTGTAAACCCTTCCCCCGCTTATGTTTCAAAAACACACAAACATTTGCTTCTCTTCTGGCCCCTAGTTGTCCCTTTTCCTACCCACAAACCTTTGTGGTTGAATATAAGCGCTTGTGGGTTAGTTTGATGTTAATCTTCATCGATTCCCCATCTTTAGCACTAAACCTTTTTTTTTTTTCCGTGTGTGTGCGCAGAGGCCTTTACACGGTCATAACCTGAATCACATTAAACCCGTATTAGTTAAGGATTTTACCCTATAAATCTCTTTCTTCCCTGAGAATACAATTACCCGGCAGTGCCTGTCATTGTGCGGCTCTGTGCTCCCGTCTAGAGCAGCAGGATTCGCAGGACATTGTTCCCGGTGAAAGAACAACTCAAAGCTTATTGTTAAATGAAGCCATCTCCATCATGTTTCCCCCCGAATTAACCGTGATCATTTTAAATCCCCCGTTTCCTTCACACTCCCTTGGCCGTATCAAGCTTTGTTTAAGTCATTTAGATTACTGTCCCCTGTCCCCCTGAACACCCCTTATCTCTCCACCCATTTCATATATCATCAGGACCTTAATTTTTTTTCTCCCCTCTCAATCCTCATCCTTGCCCCTTTACCACCCCCTACCCACCACAGTTTCTCCCCGTCTCTCTCCCTCTCTTTCAGTCTCTCTCGCTGACTGGATCCCAGCCCCCATCGCTCTCTCTCTCTCTCTCTCTCTCTCTCTCGCTCGCTCGCTCGCTCGCTCTCTCGCTCTCTGTCTTTCTCTCTCCCTCCACTCGTTCCCTCTCCTCAGCCCAGCTGCCTGTGGAGTTGGATGCGGTCCAGGAACAGGCAGATGGCTCTGTAATTAGAAGTGCATCTCTCCATTCCCTTTCCACTTCTCCTTGTTAAATCAAATTACAGAAAAAATCCCTTTTCTGGATTAGCATTCTTTGCAGCATAGCCTTCATTCTCTTCCCTTTTCCTGTATCTGCCATGTAGTACAGAGGAAGAGGAGTGAGTGAGTGAGTGGCACATGAGGGTGAATGGAAACCAGGGACTTCCTGTGTCCATCCTCGGTCTTTATTGCCAGTTTAGTTTCGCCAACATTTAGAAAGGATGTTCACGCGATTTCATGCACAGGATTTCGGCTTTGTTTTTCAGTGCATTGCTTTTTCGGTTTGTGCATGAATGGGTGTGTTGGCTCACTAAATGCATGGTATGCGCGCGAGCTGATACTGAGCGTGTTACAGGGAGGGGCTGCAGGCCTGGCAGTGCGATGTCACTGGGGTCCTAGGAGCTAGAGGAAATGCTCACTGTGCACTGGGATTCAAGCCGTCGCTGTACCCAGCATGCCATGGCCACTGTGGTCTCCTCTACACGCGAGGAGCTGGCCTCACTTCCTCCACCACCTCCAGCAGACTCCCTCATGCCATCTTGTGGCCGTTTGAGGCCACTGTGATCCAATGGCTGTGGTCCATGACTAACTGAAATCATTTAGTCAGCAGGAAATTGTTTGGTTTTTTTTCCCCCTGCATTCCAGGTTTTTTTTTAAAACTGTTGAGTATATGATATTTCCACTAAAATGTCACCAAGAAAATATATTAAATCATGTAACACTGACTTTACCTATAATAATGTTTTATACAACCTTTATTGGTTATTTTTTACGTTTAATCAGAAACATAAACTCAATATTGTAATTTTTTTCCATTGTGCTCTTTATAGATCAACTCTCAAGGTCTAACAATGTAATGTTTGTTGGGTGATTAGCTTAGGTAGCTGTATTGCAGTTGGTTGCTTAACAGTGTTGCTCAATCCTGCTCATCACAGATGAGGTTGGCCATATTCTGCACCTATGAGGTTTCAAAAATGAAGACATGATTTCAGAACCAGAGGACATCATCCAAGGAGAAATTGATACAGTCTACAGCATGATTTTAGTTGAAACATAATGTTTATGATTTTTTTTTAAATGTCTATTTCGGCATGCTATTTTCATCCAAATCGGTGTGATCTTCAAGTCCCGTCCCTGCAGGCTGTGTGTGGCAACAGGTTGGGGTCCAGTCATTGGCCGGCTCGGTCTGCACTTCGATTTCAAAATAAAGCTGGTGGATCCGTGCGGTGTCTGCTTACCCCCTAATAAAACGGGTTATAAAAGTTTTCAGTGGCTAAAGTAGTCTTAAGGATCAGAAAGCAGCACAAGTGCTATGCATGAGATCTGATGAGCCAAGAAAAATAAAGAAATAAAGCTGCTGAGTGCTGTCCAAGTTTAGACAGATTGTCCTAGATTTTCCCACTTATTGTTTGACCAGATTAAAGCTCTGGAGATACAATGCTGACGTCCAAATGAATTTAGCTTCACCCATTCTAATGACATTGGGTAGATGGTGTGGATAATACAATTTAAAAAATTTAAGCAAGACAAATTCCTACATAATACATACTTAAGAAAAATAAATCTATTTCTATGACACCTTCTTATTTTTTTATAAACTATCTTTCATTAAGTCCCACTTTTGTCTGATTTTACTTCCAGTTATCTTCATTGTTTTATTGTAAATAAATTTTGTTATTTGAACATACAGAAATAATATACATAATTGTAATAATGGAGAACTAAGCTTTTGATACTGTTTGAATCTTAATTATTATTATCATAGATAAAACCCATCCTTGGTGTTTGACGCCTCAACAGTTCAGTTCTGAGTTCAGCGAACTCCTGGTTCGTCTCGACGACGTCAGAGCGACCTGCTGAATAATGTGCATGAAGCAGCAATCCACCTGGGTTTTGGTGTGTTTTTGCTGTAATTCTACCTGCCGGCTGGTCGCACCGACCCCCTCTAATCGCAACACGACACCCTTGAGCCTGGAAACCGGCTCACCCATACGTGAGTCGTAATAGCAGTCGGTTGAGTTTGACCTCTCTTGCCATCTTGGTTCTTTCAACAACAATAAAAGCAAAAACAATCAGGCCTGTAAAAGCTGCCTTTTACAGATGTTTTAGTTTCCCGCGTTTACCAACTTGTTTGGTGCAGCTGCAAATGTTTCCCAACAGCTAAATTTGTCTTTTATTTTGTAAGGAAAATGTGTAGCTTCTGTCTGGCTGCCAGCTGGCTAGCAGTGTGCAGCATCAGATGTAGAAGGGATGGCGCTGAGTTACTGTGCTTTATAGATGAAACTCTGGCACGCTTCAAAAGCACTCTCAACCCAAGGAACTGGAAATATTTGTAGTTTTAATATTGTAACATTTGAATTCATTGGTAAGTTTTAATTCTTAAACAGAGACCAAACCTAGGGTGCCACACACAAAAATAAAAACCAGGATTTACCAGTTTCTCCCTTTTTAATGTGTTGGCACTGTGCAGTTTTTTTTTTTTTTTTTTTTAAGCCGTTTAAAAAAAACAACAAAAAAAACAACTTGCATGCTTGTATGTTTAGGTCTATGCTTCTACATCCGGAGATGAGTTTGCCAGGGACAACGGAGGGTATCCTGGTGCCAAACCCGGCGCTGTCTATCCCGGCACTTTCTACATGCAAGGTAACGTTTCGAGAAACGTCGTCTTGTGTAACGTTGACTTCTGTTGGATTTTAATATACATTTTCAAATATTATTTCCCATCCCTTAGAAGACCCCTGGTCATCTTCTGGCTATTCTGGGATGTTGGGTAACTCTCCTCACATTGGACAGCCAGGCTCTTTCCCAGCTATCAACCCACAGGACAGAATGGTGAGTTTGTGCTTCCTTGTTCCTCAAGCTTTCAAATTTCACCTATCGTCACTCCAGTATTTATATTTGCAATATTTTCTTTTTGTTTTCTTTAAAAGCAGCCTTTATAATGCGTTGTATTACTCGGTTATTTATTTTGTATTTTATTGTACTTTTTGTGAAGCTTCACTCTGTCTCTGATCCAACAGAACTATTCTCTGCCTGGCAGCGAAGTCAACGGCTTCCACTCTGCCCCCACCACCTACAACCACACATCCACCATCAATGGAGAGGGCATCATGGGTAAGCACCCAAGTTTCTGGACAGCATCTTCAGCTGATCTGTCGAAAGTCTACAGCTATTAGTTTGTTCTTATTTATTCATCTATTTATTTTCTCTGCAGCCACCCGAGGCACAACAGCAAGCAGTTCAGGAGATGAGATTGGAAAAGCTCTTGCTTCTGTGAGTTTCTTCTTTATTTTTGTTCTGTTTTTAATAAGTTCACACTGACTAGATATTTAGATATTTCAAATTATGATTTATATCGACTATACCTTTCAGATTTACCCGTCGGACCACAACAGTAATAATTTCTCTTCGGCTCCTTCCACTCCTGGATCTCCCCAGGCCATCCCAGGTAAACCTCAACCATCGTTTACAGTAGATATGACCAGAAAAAGAAAATGTGTCTGCAGCTCCATCTGGTGTTTATATTGAAGAACTGACTCGTAACATGACGGAACATTATCTCTGCAGGAGCTCAGTCTCAGTGGCAAAGACCAACCACACCCAACTATGAAGGGCAACCACACACACTGGTAAGTTGACATCTTTCGCTACTTCACCAAAAGTTATTTTAAAGCTTTAAAGGGTCACAAGGTCATGGTATCAGGCTCTGTTTGAGGGTTTTAGGTAGATTATGTCCTACATGCATTATATGCAAGACTTGATGCTTTTGGGCATCAGGAAGCCACAGATAAATGCACTTTATCTCTTGGTTTAAAACTGGACTCGGTCTTCTTATAATAGGTCTGGTCTCAGTGTTAAACAGTTTACATTATGTACTAAACACTTTGCTTTCAATATATTTAGTCTAAGATAAAGCCAGTCCTGATGCGACATGTCTAGGTATTGCAGATCCGAACTGGAAGGCAGCTTCAGCCTTGTTTTGTTTCCTGATTTGTGACACTTGAATGAAATCTTACTTCAGTAAAAAAAAAAAAAAAAAAAAGTTTTTCAACTTGGTTGATTTTTTAAAATAAAAGCTTATTGGAAAAGAAAATGAGTGGAAAATTGTGAAGATTTGAAATGTAACATGCTGAAGCAACCTCCTGCTGAAGAAATGGTTCAATTTTGTTTGTCTGGAAAACAACAACAGTGCTAAGAAACTGAACAATTGAAGTGAACAAATGCTATTTAGTTAACTTTATGTAGTTAGTGCATAAAAAATAATTTGTATTTATACTGAATGAAGATGATGTGGGAGTTATCTGTGATAAACTATGGTAATCTCTTTTTAATCAAAATCTGAACTTCTTTTTATTTTGTATGTTTTTTTTTTTTTTAAATGATAAATGTAATTTTGTAGTGATATGAGAAAACTGAATGTGCTCTGTTATGCTAATGGTCACATTTCATGAACTTGTGCAGCAGAATAAAATGGAGGACCGCTTGGAAGAGGCCATCCACGTGCTGCGTAGTCATGCTGTGGGCCAGAGCCCAGCGTTAGAAGGCGCTCACTCTGACATGCACAGCCTGCTGTCCTCAGTGCACAACGGGGGCCTTGGAGGCCTCTCCCCAGCTTTCCCCAATGCCAGCCTTGCTCTCAGCAACAGACATCCTGCTTTGGTGAGTCATTTTTCCTCTATTTGTTCTGTCTTTTATGTTTTCAGCTGTTAAAAGGATTGCATGGACCAAAATATCTCTGCTAGAAATGTGTGTACTCACAGAGGATGAGTACAAGTTCAGTGGTTTAGATGCTTCTGAGACGATAATGTTCCTTTTAAGATTTACTAATGGTTTAGTTTTTAAACAGTCTCATTGCAACAATTTACAAATAAATCATAAAAAAATACTTTATACTAAGCAATAAATTATGTAATCAATTTAATTAGCTCTGCACTCGTGTTAAAAAATGTGCATCATTGTTTTGAATAGTATTTGAACAGGGGGGGAAAAAAAAGAGTTCAGCACGTCATCTTTGTTGCCATCTGCTGGCCAAAGATTATATTGTAAGAAGCAAAATAATTTTCTTACAATATAACTTGGTCAATTAAATTTAAATGTATGGTTTACTCCCCCATAAAAAATTACCAAAGCAGTCTAGCTAACTTTTGATAGATTGACATTAATATGCTCCACTTTGATCAGCAGGGAGGGAAGCATGAGGAGCCCACAGGACTTCCTCCCAGCAGCACTCTCCTGCATGGCCATCACGCCACTGGACCCACGCCATCCGTTGGCCAACCAGAAGGCTTCACTAGTGAGATACACTGTTAATTTTTTTTTTTTTTTTTACATAAAACTGTCGTTACATGTCCTCTTTATTTTGGAACCAAGCTTCTCCACTATGGTTAGTAAGTATTTGCATGCTTGTCTTCAGGTCTCCCTGGAGGTTTGGCCCGGTCAGCTCACTCTTCCAGCAGCTCAGACATCAAAAGAGAAGACAAAGAGGATGATGAAAACTCATCTATTGCAGACAAGTCGGAGGAGGAAAAGAAGGACTCCAAGGCAGCACGTAATCGAACAAGGTAACCTTCAATTTGGCTTCTTCAGAACATTTATTTAGCGATGTGTATTGTTCTCTTGCAATGCACGTGTATTATGGAACAATAGAAGAAAGTTTCCCATCAACTAAGAATGATGGCACAGAGAAAGTGATGTGATACTTTTACGTTTCTGTTGCAACTCTCCAGATTGACGTTATGTAAGGGTTAATTAACCCTTCCTGTGTTTCCCGCTGATTGTTCAGGCTCTGCTAGGTGTTTTAACATTGTCCACCTCCCCTCCCTTCATGTCACGTTTTCAGAAAGGAGGCGTTGACCCTCCAGATGCTCTCTGGCCTATCAGACCAGAAAGATGAGTAAGTTTCTCCAACAGAGGATCAACTTTTAGTGTCTTGGGTTCTTAGAAATCAACTCTCCAAGAAATGTTATTTCACTTGGTGTTTAAAATTATAAAAGCACTTTCCACATTTTTTCTTTCACAGAAATGATATAATTGGTAAAAGAAAAAAAATTATACATCACAAAAACATATTAACATGGTTTTTTTTTTGTGACTTTAGCCAGTGCACAAATATCACAAAATATGAACCACAGAGAATTTATCAAAGTGGTCATCCTAACCTGGAAATGGTGCTTTTTGGATGGCTCCTTTATTTACAATGTTTTTTAATTATATATTTTTTTGTGATGCAACCAAATGATTCATAGATTTCCATCTAAGAAAATCTATGAATGTGCCTGATAGGAAACTGTTTATGGACTTCTCAATTATCATTGGAATAGCAATCAAACTCTTAAAATTGCTTATTAAAATTGCCCGTTCTGCATGTTTCCAATGGTGTTTTGATTACCTTTGATGTTCAAGCAGGGTAAGGACCAGTACCTGCTCTACTGTAAAAGGGCTTAAAAATTCTTCTTGGATAGTTTTAGAGTATTTCTTTTCTACATGTTAATAGACTCAAACACACAATGAAGGGAACTTATGTTTCTCCCATCCTCTTCACCTTTACGTTTAACTTGCATGACCAAGAGCTTCTTGCCACAGCTTAATTGTTTGACAAAATATTATATTGGGAGGGAACTTGCTAGCTGAATACTGGCTCACTCAATCTAAAACGCATATTTTCCATTTATATTTATATAATTACTTTCACAGGCATGCCTGAGTGCAATGTTGGGCATTTTCCAAAGGTTAGCAAAGGATAAAGTTATTTTATGTTTAGCAAATCCATTAATGTTTCTAATCATGTCTGTAACTAGCTAAACACTGTTAATTTCTTGCCAGTTACAATCAAATTGTCTTCTAGTATAACAGCAGAAGATAAAAATAAGATTTTAGCAGAATATTTCCGTTTGTGTGACACTTTTGTGTGGCACATCAACAAGCATCACCTCTCCGTTTGTATTTCTTAGTAGTCAGGACAACGAGGATGACGAGGATGTTCCCCCTGAGGTGAAGATGGAGCGGGAGAGGGAACGGCGAGTGGCCAACAACGCTCGGGAGCGTCTCAGAGTGCGGGACATCAACGAGGCTTTCAAGGAGCTCGGGAGGATGTGCCAGCTGCACCTCAGCCACGACAAACCTCAGACCAAACTCCTCATCCTCCATCAAGCGGTCAATGTCATCCTCAATTTAGAACAACAAGTCAGAGGTGAGTTCTTAGAAGCGACGTGTTCATGAGCCGCCGGAGACCGGTTTAGTTCTTCATTGCGAGGTGCGTTTCTGCTTTCCCTTTGTCAGAGCGCAACCTTAATCCCAAGGCGGCTTGTTTAAAAAGGCGCGAGGAGGAGAAGGTTTCCGGGGTGGTGGGGGAGGCACCCATGCAGCTCCCAGGAGGCCACCCAAGCATGGGAGGAGATGGACACAATCCAGTTGGCCACATGTAACTCCAGGTGGGTTTTCCCAAAAAAAAAAAAAAAAAAAAAAAGCTGGTTATCGTAAATGTTTGATCCTCTGTTGTATGCTTTGAATTTTCATAAGGATCAGAGTGCAGGAAGACACTTCATCTACACAAATCCATGAAATTATTCTGTTATCCTTGCTAACAAGTGTTCCAATAATATGCTTTTTTTTTTTTTAAATAACTGCCTTTGAACAATTCTTATAAACACCATTCTTAAATAGAACTGCAAAAGAAAATTACTGTCAAGCAGAAAATATGAGCTGCAGATGGTACAGATTTGCAGCAAATTTTGCTTTTGACTACAATTGCTTTATTTTTCTCTTTGCCAAACAGTAAATGTGACATGCTTAACCACAATCCTCTTCAGTGTGGAAGTTGTTACTGCTGGAAGAACACCTCATTTTCTAATTTCTGTATCAAACGAGTTTTTAAAACTTAAGCTAAGGGTGTAAAAAGCATTTTAAAAAGGAAAAGGCTGCTGCAATAGAGAGCTACACTTTGGAAGAAGGATCCATCTTCCACTGATCTTCAGTCTGTCCCTTTAGTGAAGGAAGAAATTTACCTGAAGCAGGAAGTGTGACTGTAATACAGAGTCGCTCTGTTCTGTTCTGTTGGATGAAACTTTTTTCTCCATGTGATGTAACATACTCAGTCTGGGAATGTTTGCAGTCTCCTAGAAATTTCACCATTAAGATAAGTGTCTACATTCTGTAAGGAACACACACTAAGATGGATATTTATGGTAAATCTTGCTAAATGCTAGTTATTCTGAAAATTAAAACGAATGACCATTTTAAATGTCAGCTCCAAATTATCTTTGAAAATCTCTATTATATAGTGACGTCTGTCTCACATACAGCGTTACTTCTACCTCTGATATAAATGACATATATTTTCAATAGGTTAGATTATTATAATAGAGCACAAACAGGTCTTTGTAAAACATCACTTAGGCAGCTGCAGCTTATCCAAAATGCTTATATGAATTGTGCTAAAAAAATAAACTTGTTTTTGCTGAGGTTTTTTTTTTTATCCGTCTTTCCAGCTTTTTATAATGTGTTTGGATTTTTTATTGCTTTGCAGATCTGGTGTTTTCCTGGCTCTCAAAGGATGTGGCCTTAACAGATTTCTTCCACCCATTATTCTCAGTGTGTGTGTGTGCGTGTATATATGTGGACATGTCCGTGTATTGTCCGTTCGAGTTTCAAGATGCACATTGACACACTCGCATGCATACTGCCAAAACTGACACAATCTGTTTTTCGCACTCCCAGCCATGACTACAAGCTCAAATGTGAAGAACTTTTTTTTTTTTTTTTTTTTTAAGTTTTGGTTTGTTTTATACATGTAATATTTTTATTTTCCTTTTTTGGTTTCCAACACGATAATTGAACACCAGAGTACTTTTTGTCCTTTCAACACTTTGGGACTACACACACTGCCAAGAGGTGCTCTGGTGGAGGAATAAAAAGGAGACCTATACAAACACAAATTAAATCAAGGATTTGTGCCTAATTGTTACATGTTTTCTATTTGACATTAAGGCAAATTGCTTTACATGTGAGGAACATTTGTGAGGGATTGCTTATCTGTATGAGCAGTTATTTTTTTAAATGTATGTCATTCCCAGCGTGATGGTACAGTCTTACATATGTTATGTAACTCACAGCTGGAGTTGAACTGTCAAAATTCAGTGACTTTTCCTCGAGCGCGTGGAAAGTGGCGGAGAGTCGGCCCCCGATGTTTTTGACATTTCAAGTGCAGCTTACCTGAAAGATGGGAACGCCAACCAGACGTGGTCTCAGACCCTCCCTCCACCCCGCCGCCGCGAGGCATCTGGAGGCTTGGAATCAAAGACTTCTTCCTAGAAAGTTATTTGTCCAAGTGAAAGAGTCGGTCAACAAAACAAAACAACAAAAAAAAAACAGTTCTTCCGCTTTTGTTGACCAGGCGTTCTCGCGTTTCTCCAGCAAGCCCTTCGTCACGCATTCAGGTTTTTGTCCTGCTTTGTGTTGTAAAGCATACACGGACGAGACGAAGCACAGTTGTACAGATTTAGGCTTGACCTGCGTCACATTTCAGTCCCTGAAAGTCTTGTATTAAAGCCATCAAAATCATCTGTGAGCGACCAGCACCACTTTTTGTGCTGCTCCGTCCTCGACATGGTTTACTGACGGTGCCAGCGGACTCGAGTCTTTCCCAAACCCCCCCGCCCCCCTTTTATTCATGTACTTTAAAAGGCAAACAAATCCAGGAGGGATTTTTTTTCTTCTCTCAGTCGAAGCAGACGAGCCTTTTGTGTAATTCCTAAACGAGCATTCCCGCTGAATTACGAACCCTTCACCTTCCTCCCGACCGTCAGCGTGTTCTCCCCTTTCTTACTGAGAGAAGTGTGACCTGTAAATTCACTTCATACATTATTCTGTTTCATTTTTCAAAAGTAAATATATATAAAAATATATATTTTTTGTTAGTCTATACATTGTAGATTTTTTACATAAATGGCAATATTAGTTTGAAGTTTAGAGTGTATTGTAGATGAGCTGTATAAGGGGATATTTAACATTTAAATGATGTTCAAATTTTAATTTGAAATTAAACTGGGATGCCAGGAAAAGGATCGACAAGATGATCAATGAGCGTGTTTGTAAATCCTTTTATTGTCCCAGTTTTAGTTCAAAGGCACATCAATAACTACTAAGTTGAATGCCTTCTTTTCCATTTGGGCATATCTGGACAGAGTTTGTGCCACAGTCATGTGACAAAACATCAGAAGGGATTTCTTTTCTTTTTTTCTTGTCTCCAACAGTAATTATGCAACTGGTTTTTGAATGTAGCTACCATGCTAAATGTGGATTTGCCTTCATTTTCAAAGTTGTTTCTGGGTTTTGTTAGCACATTGTAATTTCTTTTCACTTTTTTTTTTTTTAAATGTCTGCCCTTAAACCAAGTAAGTCTGCGTCTAAAGGTAGATGTCTGGATTTGGGTGTAAGGTAATGGATATTATTGAGAACAAAACAGTGTTATTGTGATGTTATTCCCATGTCATGTTAATTATTTCTTTCTTTTTTTACCAACATGTAATCACAAGTGGGAGGTAGAACATTTTGTGTGTTTCATTTCTACAAAAAAAAGGAAAAAAATATGAAGAAAAAGACATATACAAATCAATAGTGTGGCCTTTTCATTCTCAAGACTTAAGATGTCACGATGGGAGAGTGATGCCTTATCAGTGCCTGAACTTGTATTTTTTTTTCCATTTAAGACAGTTTTATGTTGTGTACCATATCATTTCATTTATCTTGGAGATTAAAGAGGTACTTGTTCATTCCCCTCCACCCCCATCCTCCCTTTTCTCCAAATGCTTTTTTTCAATTTTTGAGGAAGAAGTTTAAATGGTATAAAGAGATTTTCTTTCAGTGTACCTAGTTAAATAAATAAATGTTAAGCAGATCTTGTTTAGTTTTTCTTTTTCTCTGCTGTCTGTTCAACTGGATTACATTGTCCAACCTGCTGTTTTCATTAAGGTCACTGGTCCAAGTTAATAGGTACCCTGTAATTACAAAATTCACATGAAAAGGTTTAAAAAAAAAAGAAAAGAAAAAAAGACTGCATCATTCTCTGATCCATTATCTGCATAGACATGTTTCGGGTGTGTTGCTTCAATGTAGGGAGGGAGTTTTTGTTCCTGCATTAGCTGAATCATCTGAATAGGAGTATTTTATAACTTGTTTGCAGTGGCTTTCAATATGTGTAATCAGTAGTTATCATTGTTATCAGACCTGAGCTTAATTTTCAGTTTGTTTTCTTTTTGTGACTTTGACATTGAGATTTTTTTTATATATATATATATATATATCAGATACATTTTCACAAAATCACTAGGTGTACTGGATATCTGAAATTTTTTCAAAGAAAAATGTCTAAATGTGGTTTATATTTGCCTCTAAATGACACGCCTAAATTTTGTAGTGGCACAAATTTCACTCATTTCTTCAGAAACTTGTAAAGTTTGGACTTCTCTCGACAATAGCAAATACTGATTTCATATCAAGCAAAACATTTTCAGGTTTTTAATGACATTATTTAGCTGAACTATAAAGGGATGCGACCAATGAGTGTTAAATACATTTACAGAGTTTGTAATTCTGGGTTGAGGACAGTGTTGACTTCTTTCTGACTCGATCACTCTTCTATTTACATACAAATAGATGAGATTTGTCCTGTATATAACATTAATGTAGCAATAAATGTGCCATTTTTAACAACAGATTATACCTTTTACAATGTCTGGCTTTTGAATATTGTATACATAAAAAAAAATAAAAGGAGTCTTTTTAATAAAAGAATTTATTGTAGTTCGGAAATTGAATTTGTTTTAATTGCCAATTAAATACATTTGGGAGAACTGTACAGGTAAATCTCAAATTAGAACATAGTTAATTGATTTGAATAATATAAGTTACACTGCAATACATGTATTGCAGTGTAACATTTCAAGTATTTAATTATTAATTTTGATTAGTATAACTTTTTGTTTTGTTTATGGCTCTTGGAATGACTGACTATAATCTACACATTGAGAATCTCCCCCCATACTCTCAAATGGGCTTTACTTCACAATCCTTCCCAGGTTGTGGTTGTCCCTGATGCTTGTACACAGTTAGTTCCTTCTTCCACTCAGTTTTCCAGTAACGTGCTTGGGTACAGCCAGTTTCTTAATAAATGTACTGTTGTGGATTTTTCTAATTATAGAGGGATCGGTAGTATCTTTGTATTAAAGAAAATTAAATAAATTTCTGACAAAACCAGGTTTTATTGGCTACAAGCCATAATCAAAATTTACAGAAACATTTGAGCATCTTCAGTTTGAGTGGATTGACGTACTCCATCTAGAGTGGGGATTCTGCATGAAATATGACTCACAAGATAGCCCTGCAGAAGATGGTGAAGGAAGCTGAGAACGTCACTGAAATGCCCCAACCTTTTGTCTGTTTTAGAACTTCTGAAGGAACAGGACTGGAAATTGTTAGCCTCCTTACACCATCTTCATGAACTGTTTAAATTGCTGGCTTTTAAAGGAGAAACGGCACCACCAAACTGCTACATAGATTTCTGCCTTAAGCTGTAAAATTACTGAATAGCTATCTGGAGATTTGTTGTAACAGAAGATTGTGTATTTTATAGTATCTAGCTCTGTTCATGTATTTTGTTTTTTAATTTATAATTTTTAAGGGATTTTTGTTGTTGTTACACCAATCTTTAAGAAATGGGGTGTCGTTTTTTAATATGTCATTAAATATTTTATCCCCCTCCTCCCACCCCAACCCCCAAAAAAAGATGTTAATTGGATGATAGTTGGGAAGACATTAATTGTTTGGTGTCCACAATTGGTCCTGAGAGAAAACCCGATAAGATTTTTCTGAACGCTGTGTATTTGTTTTTGTGTTTTATAGACGGGCATTACAAGGGGCAGCTTGAAACGGGTCCTTCAAATCCATCACTTCAACGTTCGGCCGCTCTCATGTTGTGATTAGTTTTCGAGAAGAAAGTCAGAATGATTCAGAAAATACTAAATAAATTTGTTGGTGCCAAATATGTCTCAATCCTGAGGACATGGTAAGTCACTATAACGCTATAACAGGCTGAATTTTGAAGATAATTATTGTCGTTTTTTTCGCGGTAGTTGACCCTGTGTCCCTTCTATGTGACCCGTCTAACTGTCTTTAGCTTAGTTTGGGTATGAATTAAACCTGCTTCATGGCGCAGTTAATTATTAACTTTTAAATCTATGAGGTATGTAGTTAGCCATATGAGGACTCTGGGTGATTCTACTCTCAAAGGCTTATTTTAAGTTAACTTAAAATAACTTATGCTAAGCTCATAAGTCTAAAATTGTCTATTTATTGTTCACTTGTTAGGTATAATAAAATTCCCATTCAAATCTGGTAGTTCTTTTTGTATAGTTGCTTGCTGCACTAGATATCTATTCAAAAAGCATTAAAAATGATTTTTAGATTATGTAAAGATCATAGAAGCTACAATTGAGTTTCAAGTCGGTCAGTAATTTTGTGCCAACTTAGTGAAAATATACAATAAAAATCTGTAAACATTAAGATAACGAACCCCTTTTTGGATTAAATAAGTATTATGGTAGATATAATACTATTACTCAGTAATACTAATCTAATGACAGCTTGAAATCACCACACAGAAACTGGAGCTCCAAATTTGTAAGATATTTTGCATAATGGATATTGGTAAAAAAAAAAAAAAAATAAATAAAATGCAGTATCACAACATGACAGAAGCTCCTCAACAGTTTTAACATCAGAATAAGTCCTGACCAAGTGTTGGTCCCTACATTTCTGGAGAGGCTTCATGTTCATGCCTTCAGATTAGCTCAAACATCGCTTAGTATATCATGGGCAAACATCTGCAACCAAGTCCATTGAGAAGAAGCACATTGCACCCTAGCTCAGTAGAGTGGAGTGATGCATTGTATCCCTCTGTCAACCCAGTGGACTATTCTGGTTTTGACTGGTTCCCAGAGAGCAACATTTGCTGGACTACGTTTTTAAGGGCTTTTTAAAATTCAGTAATCTGTGATCGGCCAGAATACTGCAATCGGTGCACCACCGATTTAATGACATCTATTTGACATCAAAATTCATTTACTCATTTTGCCAACAGAGTCACAGGTTTAAGTGTGTCTGGCAAAAGCAGATAATGTGTTTTTATTGAAAGCCACTATTTTTCAACTTTTAAAACATTTCTTTTAAACCTTTATTATGACACATAAGTCATTCCTTTTATAGAGTTCATTGTGCTGCAGCATGATCACAGTAAATTGCAGGTGGGCGAGGGACAGTCCTGCACCACAGGAGGTGGTGTTGATTCATGCGTTGTATTTTACAGTCACGTTTGACCTTTTTAGAAGTCCTCATGTTTTCCTCCATCTCTAGGGTACCAAATATGGTTGCGTGGGGAACAGTTGGCGGTGTGGCGGTCATTCACTTCACCGACTGGCGGTTAATTCTGGACTATGTGCCGTACGTTAACGGGAAGTTTAAGAAGAACGAATAAAGAGAGGTGTAGGATGTGAGTCTTTTGTCCTTGTATTCAACACAGTTTGTTTCTCCTTATGAATTACCTGTGAATTTCAAGCATAGTGTTTATAAGTTTTAATCCAGTCTGGCAGCTCTTGATGGACGCAGGGCATGCTGGGTAAATTAACACAAGCTTCTGTGTTAATTTAATATTGCCGCAACTTTGCTAACATCTGTCACATGAAGTTTTAATTTAGTTAAATTTAAAACTTTGGAAGTGTCCACACCTCCACCAAGCCGAAGGTCCAGACCCCTTTGTGCAAAGCAAGCGTAGAAGAAGGGGAGTCTATATTTACATAAAATTATAAAACTCTATTATGAGAATTAATTATTTTTTATTTCAAACAGAAAATAAATAATTTCTGCTGCAGTTGATTATTACAATCAAACAGTTGGGGTATTTTCTATAGACCTAACCAAAAATAGGATGGACAGAAAATGTATTAGTGGTTTTCAAGTGCTCCTGTGCTGAATATTATCCCACTCGGTCTTTGTTGTAAATAAGGAAAAATATGTAGGAGCCTTCTTACCAACTGTGCACAGCAACAGGTGGGAGAGGGACAGTCCTGCACTCTTTCATGCGTCACAGAGCAGGAGAAAACTCTCCAGCACTTTTCTTTCTGGTATCAAATCAGTGAAATTTTTATTTAAAAAAAAAAAAGGCAGTTTTGAAACAGCAACTTTTTGAAAAACCTTGAGATGGCCTGGCCAACACCTACATAAAATCTTTATATTTTTTTGCTTTAAGCTGTTTAGTTTTATTTTTCGAAATTACGAAACACATGAAATAAATCACTTTAACATTTATTTTATTTTGAATATGCTTTCTATGCTTTAGTTCTTTCTGTGTACTTATCATTTAGACAACTCTGGTCTTTGTTTCTTTTAAAAAAAATAATGGCTGTATAGGTGGAATAGTTTTATAAATATACCAATGTCTGAAATTATCAGCTTCATAATCATGTTTTCCTGAGTTGGATAGTGCAGTGCTTTTGACCCAATCAACAGATGTGCGTTTTACTTGATAAGCCAGGAGTGACCAAAGTTGGTCCGGCATCCTGCATGTTTTAGTTCTCTCCCTGGTGGTAGAAACAACCTTCTCAGCATGTCAGTGTTCTTCTTAAGCCATCCAATGAGCCATCATTGGATCCAGGTGCGTTAAACCAGGGAGAGAACTAAAACATGCAGGATGCCGGCCCTGGAGGACCGACTCTGGGCACCACTGCAATAAGCCTTGTATCTGCTTACAGGACCAGGACTCTGGGCACATGGCTGGACTTCTCTAGCAGCAAGTTTAAGTAGGATGGCTTGTCTCTGCAGGCTATACACGATGCACTCTGTAAAAATGCTTCTTTTTGATCCATTGTTGTAAGATGTGAATAAATTATTAATTTATCCTAATGTTTCCAAGATGTCTTGTAACTTTCAACTATTAAAAGGGTTTTGCTTAAAAATTTTGTCCTTTTTTTTAAATCATTGTGACAAAAATCTTCCATATTTAAACATCCTAGGTGCATTTAGGGAACTTTAAAAACTACAGAAAACAGTGTAGTGAACTTAAGGAGGGGGAAAAATACACCTGTAGCTTTCAACGCATGTTAAAATGTGTACAGAATAAAAGACAATAGCTGGAGTGTTACTGCTGGAGGACCAGACATTGAGCCTAGACGCACACTGCGATATTTGCGTGGATAATGTCTTTCATTTTTAACATCGGAGGGGGGAGGGGACTGAAAGAGGAGAGGGGAGAAGGGATTTAACACAGCAAGAGGCTGAAAGCGTGATAGTGTCCTCAAGATGGATAAAAACGAGTAAGTACACCGGCTAAACAATTAACAAAACGCCAGCAAGGGAGTTAGTTGCTGTAATTCTTATGTTTGGTGCCATTTTTAATATAGACATGGAAAGTATGTTTATCATCGATTAAGCAAACGCTGCGGTCTCGCTCTCTGCTAACAGCAGTCCGGTGGGGTCTCCTGAATCTCTGTCGCTCTCGTTTTTTTCCATTTAAACCACTGTTGCATGATTAAATGTTTCGTTTAAGCACATCGATATGTGTAGTGCATTGAAATGTGTTTTCAACGTAAGGAGTTAACCGTATAAAATACATGCAAGTATTTCTGGGTCGGTTTTAAAACGCGTTTACACAGAATCTCTAAGAACGTGACATGTATTTTACATTATTCGCCTTCATTTCACTGGATCTACTTTGTTCATTGAAATGAAAAAAGCCGGCTCTAAGTCTGAAGGACAACGGTCTTCATTGTCGTGGTGAAGCGACCCCCCCCCCTTTCTTTCTTGTCGTGTAACTTACGTAGAACTTGCGCATTTAAATTCACAATGCAGTGCAATTTATAAGTATATTTTTTATCACTGTTGCGGTAATGGAGGCTGTCATTGCTGCTTCGGGATTGCTCTACTTTCTGTTGTCACGTTTATGTTCTCCATACGTTAATGGAGATGTTATGATAGCTGCAAGCGTTCAAACAGAACAAAAAGCTGGACTTCCTTTACGTGTCAAAATAAAAGATAAACGTTTGCCCGACAAATTAAATTTATAAACAGTTACGACTTGTGTATTTGTTAAGTTTATTTGTTGCTTATGGTTTAAGTCAGTGTTTTTCAACCACTGTGCCGCGGCACACTAGTGTACCGTGAGTGATCGTCAGGTGTGCCGTGGAAATTATCCAATTTCACCTACCGTACCGTATTTTCCGGACTATAAGCTGCTACTTTTTTCCTACACTTTTAAACATGCAGCTTTTCTGTGGATTTTTCTTCAACCACCAGGGGGCTCTTTAGCAGGGAGTGAGTCATTGGAAGTCAAAATTGGAAATCAAAGAAGAACGCGCTAATTTTCATTTAAAAGAAGCACATGCTAGCAGCAGGCACGACGGAGAAACGTTTTCAAACTTGTATGATGCAGCTTCTAAGTTGAGGAGTATCGGTCTGGCAGTACAGGAGGGAAATAAAGCCGCTGCACGTAAACTCGGCGTGAACAAAACCGGATTTGGAGACGGAGCACTGCGTCCTTAATATATCCAGCAGTTATTAGGACACAGGTCTCTGCTGGGTCCTTATGGGAAACTGAGAGCGGCAGAGATACCAGCGGCCTGTAGCCCGGTGCGGCTGATATATGTAAGTTTCCAGGAGGGGAGAGGCGGGTTAAAAAAATTTGAAGGTACGGTTTATAGTATGGTGCGCTCATAGTCCGGAAAATACGGTAATTGGTCTTAAAAGATTTTTTTTGAAAACGAATTATCTGCAAATAATCCCATCTTTGAGTGTCTGCAGTAGTAGTGACTAGTGGCGTAGTCATGTAATTTTATTATCACTAGATGGCAGTAGGTACAGAGCATTTTACATTAAAACAAGAGAATTAGTGACGCATGACTGTTACTAGAATATGGCAAAAAAATATGGCAAACCTTCTAATAAGCCTACTATTTCTATTAAATATTCTAACAAATATATTATTCAGTCATTTCTGGATGAATCGATTTTTCTGATTAATTGTAAATTGTGATATTTCTAAACAGTGCTGCTATCTCGCCAGATCCCTCTTGAAAAAGAGATTATAGATCTCGGCTAGGTTTAATCTGGCCTTAGATGTCTATGGTATGGTCTATGGACGTCTATGTGCAAGTTGAATAGATGAATTAAAAAATCACTCTACCACTGTAAATTCATGAGCGCTTTCAGAAAGATAAATGTATGAAGAATTCATAGAAGATTAGTAAGAGCTAAATCGGGTATTGGAAAAAGTATCTGCCCAGTTTTTTTGGTCACTTGGTAAATATTTTGTTCCAATTACTGCCTAACATGAGATTATTACTCAAGTTAAAGACAGATTTTTTTGTCTTAATTTTTTTTGTGAGCTCATGCTACTGTAAAACATTGCATATTTATGGGTTGCCATTTGACTGGCTGGGAATAGAAATGTGGGAGGGGAAAAAGCATGGGGTGGGAGAAAGATGAGAATTAGAATAATCCCATGTCTTGTTAGCTGTCTTGTTAAATAACACCCATGGTGACAATCTTAAAATAATATTAATAATAATGACAAGAAAACTATTGAATCTGGCATGTAGTTATTAAATTAGAATTGAGTACTGAACTTAAGGATTGTTTTTCTGTTATTCGATTTATGAAATTGTAAAAAATAAAAAATAATGACTTTTGGAATAATGTCTGTTATTTGAGATAAACTAACAGGGTGGCTGTTCTGCTAATGTGTAGGGATGGCAATGGGTATCTTTCTGTCATTAAAATTTGAGGGACAGCTTAATTATATGTATTATTGTTATTGCTCCTTTCTACTCATCAAATTTTATTTTATTTTATTTTTTTACATTTTTTAAAATTAAATCAGGAAGAATAAAACTTTGTATGAATTAGTCCAAAATGGCAAACAATGGTATTATATTAGGCTGTGGCCACAATTTTATTTTTCTCTCATGCCACCAGAGGGGCTCCGTAGGAAACAAATTATTAAATGTTGATTTTTGTATTTACTAATTTGTTATAAGTCCATATGTTTAATTGTTTTTGTAGTTTCTAAACATCTGACCTAATTTCACTTTAGGCATTTCTAATGCCATTTAAACAAGGAAGTAATGAACACAAAATATCAGAATTATTAACGTGACAATTTTTATGTTGTCATATTAAAATGTTGATAGACTAAACGAATTACTGCGATTGGTGCTTCGTGACCTATATTGAGAACTCAACATAAATTTTTAGGACTTTTTTTTTTTTTTTTTTTTCCAGAAGCTTTTCTTTTGAAGTCTTAAACCTGAAGCGTCCGGTCTCGCTCCGCGCTGCTCCGTTTTTCCTGTGCGGATGTAGTTCCAACGGTGACACGCAGGTGGTGATGGGGCCGATAGCCGCGCGGAGCGATCTCCGCAGCTACAAAGAGACGATATGCTTTTAGCCGGGAAATCCCATTACAGGGGGTACACGCTTTAAAATGGTTGAAACAAAAGCGTGAGAAGCTCCAGACCAGCCTTTCAGATTGCAGCGACACGTTTTTCCAAAATCCGACCTGGCTGTTTGCCGTAACTTTTAGCGGATTCACTGGCCAGCCGCGGGGGAAATGGAGAAGAAAAGGTGGGATTGCTCTGCTCTCCCCAAAGGCTGGAAAATGGAAGAAGTGACCAGAAAGTCGGGTTTGTCAGCTGGGAAAAGCGATGTCTATTATTTTAGGTACTAAACGACTGATAACTTGAAGTACACCACAGTTGCACCATACACCGAGATTGCGGACGGAAGCAGACAGGAAAATGAGCAGGGTGGTCGGTAAAGAAAAAAAAAAAAAAGTTTTGAAGGAAAAGGGGAGGGAGTTGTCTGTTTTTGTGGGAGGACAAGCAGGCCACCTCCTCCCAGAAGGGGTTCTTTCAGCCGTACAGGCCCGCCTGGGCCTCAATGGTCAACAAAAGTCAGTGTGATCTCCGTTAATAATTCTCTCTGTGTCCCATTGAAGTCAAGATTTGTTCTCATTTAGCAGAGGAGAAGAGCAAGATGAGGAACAGAGGCAAGACAGGGGGGAGGCGGGTCGGTTGTATAGCTTGTGGTAGGCTGACTGTACAAATCATAACAGTTGACGGTTCTGTGTCATGTAAGATGCATTTGCATGAGATACTAGCACGAATCCACCCACCGTGTTTCTTTGTTGTTCATTGATCAGGCTTAGAGATACTGATGCTCCTTTTAGGTACAGCTCTGCCGTGTCTCCATTGTAAACACTAGGTGTTAGTTTTGCCATCTTTACTTTGTGTTCATTCATATCTGGTGGTACTTTTGTAACATTGTTCTGAATAATTGTTTTGTCATAATAATTTCTGACTAGTTTTACTAAAATTCTGTTGCTCTTCATTAGACAAAAGAACTTAATTGAGATTTTTTTTCATAAAAAAAAATACATTCATTTCTGTGATTTCAGCATCATTGCTCGTCTAGATGTGTAAAAATGCTTTTGTTGCACGTTGTTGTGGTTCTATGTGTGGATGTGATGTCTGAATATCAGTCTTAGTATAAGTATAATAATAGTATAATAAGCCTGTGTCTTTTTCTTTTCTTTTCTGGAGCAACAGTTTGTACTAATACGGTCATATTTCTCATCAGTCCATCTGGGAAGAAGTTTAGGAGCAAGCCTCAGCTGGCCCGTTACCTCGGTAACCAGATGGACCTCAGCTCCTTTGATTTTCGCACGGGGAAGATGCTGATGAGCAAACTGAACAAGAACCGCCAGAGACTGCGTTACGACAACAACAACCAGAACAAGGTGAGGCGATTTTAAAATTTAGAAATATACATACATGCTCAGATGTATACACACACACACACACACCCCACTGATTTATAGATGAATGTCTCTTAGCAAGTTGCAAAGACAAAAACCACACCGAGCTTATGGGATAGTTCTGGCTTGATATTTGACCCATCTTCCTAGCAAACACTTCGCTGTAAAGCATTTATAATTCATGTATAATTCATATATAATTCAGGACAGGGCTTCCCAAAATCTTTGCAGGAGCCATCCTTTTTCTTTTCTTAGACCAATGTTGATGTGTTTGGCAGCAGTGTCCTGTCTAGTTGAGATTTGGTTTAAAAATCTGGAGGGTATATCTGTTTATTTTTTGGTTTTCTTCAGCAAATTATCCCTATAGCATGATGCTGCCACCACAACGCTCAGCAGTGTTCTTGCATTTCAAAGCATTGCCTTGACTTTTCCAAACATCCTTCTTCTCATCGTGGCCAAAAAGTTCAATCTTTTTTTTTTCACCTGACCATAAAACTTTTACTCTTGTGGGAATTTGGCTTGTTCTCTGATCCTTTTTAATCCATTTTCTTTTTTATTTCCTTTTTTTTTTGTCTGGGTCAGATGGTTGAAACTTAGACATATTTCAGTGTTCAGATAAATGTAGGACTGATAAATGATCCCAAACACACATCCAAACTGGTTAATTAATAGGCAAAGGAGGTGCAACAAGCTTTTTTCTCTTAACAAAATATGTGAATATTTCATTGTGTTGATATTTGACACAACAGTTTTGTGTTTTTTAAGGACCCTCTTCATATCACAATTATACCGATGGGATCGTAAGCCAGGCGGTTTTGAGTGTTTGTTCACACGCAGCCTGAGAATGGCTCTCCTGTGTTCAGACCCATTACATGCAAAGTATAAGCAAGTTGAGACACAATGATGCAACCGTAATGCAACACTCTTCCTCAAATGTCGCTCAGAAAAGTTTTTTCATGCAAATTAGTTCTGCTTGATCTCAAAGCGGTGTGTTTGCTTTTAAGTGGACTGTTGTCAGAGTAAATACGACATGTGATCAAGTTTCATCCCCCTTTTTTTTTTTTTTTTAACAGAGCTGCAAAACAAACAGGACATTATTGCAGCTAAACCTTTGTTCCCAAACTGATTGTTTTCCTCTCAGATTTTTGTTGCATTATTTACAGAGTCCAAATCAGCCTTGCTCAATAATTCTTCCTCTATTCGCTGCTCCTCTCATTTCCCAGGGCAAACCTGACTTAAACACATCGCTGCCAGTAAGACAGACGGCCTCCATTTTCAAGCAGCCTGTTACAAAGGTTACCAACCATCCCAACAACAAAGTGAAGACGGATCCTCAGAAAGCCGTCGATCAGCCCCGACAGGTGAACAGCCCCCGGTTACAAGCGTCTCGCTGCTTTGCAAACCAGAAAGACTGGTTTCACACACACACACACCATGATGTGACGTATTAGGTGTCTAAATGGGTTAAAGTTTACTTTTGAATTTCCTGTATTGTGAGTTTACATCTGGGAACAACATTTTTTTTATTTTTTCTCCCCCAGCTTTTCTGGGAGAAAAAGCTCAGTGGTCTTAACGCGTATGACATCGCAGAGGAGCTGGTGAAGACGATGGAGCTGCCTAAAGGCCTGCAGGGTAAAACCGCTCGATCCGTTAGCCAGAGCGATGACGTCTCTGGAGAAAGTCGCCCTGAAAATGTCTCGACGACTCTCCTGCAGGTGTCGGACCGGGCTGCACGGACAAAACGCTCCTGTCGGCCATAGCGAGCGCCCTGCACACGAGCGCCGCTCCGATCACGGGCCAGCTGTCTGCGGCGGTGGAGAAGAACCCGGGCGTGTGGCTGAACACCGGCCAGCCCCTCTGCAAGGCGTTTATAGTCACAGACGAGGACATCCGGTGGGTTGTTGGTACCAAAACGATCACTCCATTAATTACTGCAATTGTGTTTCAAACAAAACAGTCGGATCTGAAATTACTTCCTGGTGAAACGTTTGGATTGGTCGGTTTCAGAGACATGCAGTTAAAAAAAGGGGAAATATCTGCTGGACTCTGGGAACAATGCTGCTTGTTTTACGTTTATATGACTTCCATTTAATATGTAATGCTCACAATCCAGCCAAGCTTGCTGTAACCCGATTGCTTGTTAGCAGTACCCGCAGCGACCGCCGGGTCTGTGCAGAATCCGCAGCATCTGCTCCGAGCTCCAACTGTCGCCTCCTAACGACTTCCTGTTGCGCTTGTGTTGCAGGAAACAGGAGGAGCTGGTGTACAGCGTCAGGAAGAGGCTGGAGGAGGCGCTGATGGCCGACATGCTGGCCCACGTCGAGGAGGCCGCCAGCGAGGGGGAGCCCCCGAAGGACGAGGGCAACGGCAGCGAAGACATGGAGACCGTATAGCACAGGTAGCAGAGGCGCTGACGAAGGCCCCAAAGGGGACCTGTGCCTTTAAATTCATTCATACGCCTTTAGGTTTTTGCAAGAGCAGAATTATCTGATACAGCAACTCAAAGTAGTTCACAATTGGGGAAATGGAAAAAAAAAAATTTTTCATTTTTACAATTATGTTTATTTTTTAACCAAAAAAAATCTGAAAAGTGTGGCATGTATTTATTTATTTTTTATTATTTAGCCCATTTTTACTGAGTGCAACCAGTTAGTTTCAGAATTCGTTTAATTAGTTAATTATAATTACCTTTTTCACAGTGTCATAATTTGAGATGCTGAATTTTGGGTTTCTCTTACCTGCATCAAAATTACAAAAGAGGTTTGGAACTAATCACTACGTTTGATTCTACATAACACATGAGATAACCGGCAAGAAATGCTGAACTTTTATGCAATATGAATTTTTTTATTTATTTTTTTTAGATGTGCCTGTAAGTACTTCTGACCCGAGATCATCCCGCCCGTTCATACCATGTAACAGTGGTGGCAGCATCATGCTGTGGAGACGCTTGTCCTCTGCTGGGAAGCCGATCAGAGTTGATCTAAATATAGGACAATCTTGGAAGATAATCCTGTTTCTTTTTTTTTTTCATAAAAATTTGTCTTGAATACATGTCACATTTTTACAGAATGTTTTTTAAAAAAAGTTGAAAACGATGTATCGTTTCAAATTTTGGACTATTTTGAGTCGATATTTTACATAAATCCTAATAAAACGCTCTGAAACCTTTGCGTCCGTTAACTTCAGGTTCATGTCTAGAATAAGTGGAAGAATCAGATTCTACTCGGTCGACTGGAGTCCAGACGAAAGAAACTCTTCCTAACTCTCTGGTGATTGTTTCTCCCGGCAGGTTTGCTGTGAAGACCGATTGGACTCATTCACCTCCGCCCCCCTCATCGTAAACACGAGTGTTAACCGTAGGATTTATATTCCAGTGCGGCGCTGAAGAACTGTTCTTTGGTGTCCAGTCTAGGCGTCCACTCACTCCAGAAGACCCTCGGCCGGCCGTTTTATTACCACCCGTGATCGTCTCCATCAAGTGGGACTCCGTGACTGTATTTTAGAGCGCAGATGATTTTTAATTAGTAAAGCAGACAACTATGAATGACTTAAATATTCAATATAATTTCCTTACAATGTGTCAAAGATGAGTGTTTAGTGTTAAATGTATTTTTTACTAAAACGTCTCAGATGGATTTGTGTTTTTTTTGTTGTGTTTTTTTTGTTGTTTTTTTTTTGCGACAATCATGTCAGATCCAAATGGTTCAGGTCAGCAGACAGCCGGCGTGTTTGCCCCCCCGTTTATTTCGGGCACCTTTTGAGGCGAATGTTTTTTGTATTGTACTGCATCTGTTTTTGGAAATTTAAAGTGAACTGTCTCAGCTCATCTTGTCATATTTTGTATTTAAATGTCTTGTTGAAATCATGCTCAGTGTTGGTTAGAGAAAAGGGGTGTGTGTCTTTAATTTTTTTTTTTAGCTTTCAGAGCATTTGGTGGTTTGGTTTTGCTTATTTTTTGTTGTTGTTTTTCATCACTAATCTGGGTGCTTAGAAACGTTTAAGAGTGCTTTTGTACATTTTGGTTCTGCTTTTTTTTTTTTTTTTTTTTTTTTTTTTTTTTGGTGTGGTATCACACACTCGCCGCCTCTTTTAAAAATCCATGCACAAAACCGGCGACGACAGATGGGGTGGTTTTTAATCCATCACTCTCCAAGGAGAAAGGGTTTTACAGTTTCCGTGCTGGCTCACAACATCCAGCTGAAATCGTGAAGTGCTCCACCCAACCTGAGCGGGCTGATTGCTGAAATGTGTAAAATAAATAAAAATTGTCACTATGGAAACAAACCTCTGCATTTTGTTCTTATGCACATTTTATATAGAGTACAGTACAAATGCTTGGGGAGTTAATTGGGACTAATTGTGAAATGCCAACAGAAAGTAGTGCATAATTGTGCTGTTTTTACATAATAATCTGAAAAGTGTGTCAGGCATTTTCTAATTTTTTTTTTTTTTTTACCTTCAGAAATTATTTTGCTTCAGTCACTTTATAAACTCAAACTAATATTGCGTTCCTCTCTTCTGCAGTTTTAAAGACAACATGTATTCTGGATTTTTATTTTTTTATTTTTTTGGTCTGGGCTTTGACTGGGCCATTCTAAGGTATAATTTGATTAGTCACGGAGAGCTACTTCTCTTCAAAGTTTCGACGAGTCTCTTCTGTTACACACCTGACGTGGAATAACATGTTGATGAGGGAACTCATCCATTTGATTCAGGTGTGTTGGATAAGGGACAGGCCTGCAACTCCAGCCCCTGAATGACACTGACCTGCAAGTTTTGGACGAATCCCTGCTTCAACACACCTGAATCAAATAATTGGTTAATGACGAACCTTTACGAAAATCTTGCTGACGTGGGACTTTTGAAGACAAGTTGTCTTTATTGTTTTTGGTGGCTTTTAGAGTAAAATCAGCTACATAGAAATCAATGGCAAAGGTTATTTATTATATTGATTAAAATAATAAAAAAAAATGTTTAGCCCATCTCCTAAAATCCCAATGTGACGAAATGTGGAAAAAGTTAAGTTGGTATGAATATCAGTCAAGGACCTTGTAGATGTTGTCCTCAGTATAGCAAATAGGTGCCACGGAGAGGGGGGAGAAAAATACTCAGAGCTGCTGCTCCTGAGTGTGATTTATCAATCTTTGCTCATCCATTTGCTGCAGATTAACAGTTAACCCGCTCGCCTCTTTATGTGAGTGTGGACAAAGTGCAAAACTGCCGTCAGCTGGACAGAGGCAGAGGACACCGGCCGCTCCTCGGGCAGGAACATGCAGACCGGGCTGAGGCTTCACATCAAGTCTCTTCACAGCTTGGAAAGGATAAAAACATGGCAACTCTGGATCTATACACAAAGGTGAGCTGGAATATATAAATATATATATATGTAAATATTTATATCAGGCACCCAGTTTAATTTTAATTTAGGCCCTCAGATGACGGGGTTGGTAGGATCGTTGTTCTTAAAGCTGTTCATTACGTGACTGATTTAAAATTACTCGGATAAATATCTGCAGAGTTTAAATCCATCTGTTGGAGCAAATGAATAAATGAATATGTTGCCGGTGAAAAACAGTTACGGATACGGGCAGTTCAGAGAGAGGATGACCAGTGTTAATTTTTAACACAGTTTAAGAGCTTTTTGTGCTGATGGGTGTCAAATGAGCAGCCTGGGTGGGGTGAGGAAATGTGACGGCATAATTTAACAGTTTAATTTAGAAAAAAATAAAATAAAATAAATCCTGATTATAAAGATGTTTTCTCAACTGATGTTCGGATTGGCTTTCCTGCAGAATGCGTTTGCTTTTTTTTATAAGCGGTTCTGTAGTTACACGCCTGTCTGTCGCTTCGTCAGGGGGCAGGTGTGTGGGTGCCTGACCCAGAAGCAGTTTGGGTCTCAGCCACTCTCCTGAGGGACTACAAACCCGGAGACGAACAGCTTTTGCTGCAACTCCAGAATGGAAACGTGAGCCGGTTTCCCTTATGAAAACTAAGTTTGTCGCTAAATACAAATTGATTTTTGCAGCACTGATGACCTCTAACTCAATTTACTCTTGGTTAGGAGGTCCATTACTCTGTGGACTCCCCGTCCGATCTCCCCCCGCTGGGTAATCCCGACATCCTGGAGGGGGAAAACGACCTGACTGCTCTCAGCTTCCTGCACGAGCCTGCTGTGCTGCACAACCTCCGGGTCCGCTTCCTGGACTACAGCAGCATCTACACCTACTGCGGTGAGACTGAAGCACGACCAGAAGGCGGCAGAAACATTTCGGGGAATGTTATGTTTGGTAGATGAAATCTAACAGGGCTGGAAGAAGATCGAAGTACTTTTGGACGGTAATAAAAAAATAAATAAAAAAAACCCAGCGGCCTGCTCCTGGGTGCTTCTGTTTGTGTTGTTACAGCCCCGTAATAACGTCTCCAAATCATAAACTCAAAGGTTAAGACTCGGAGGGAACTCCCACATCCTCACAGTTTGTAAAACTTTTAGAAGATGTAGTTAGACTGAGGATCCTGAGAAAGGTGACGTGGGGGGAATATTCATTTAAAATGTTTGTGGAGTTAAAATTTGTATCATTTGATCCGTTTCTCACGGGCAGAAGAGATAAAGTGGTCACATGTTTCACTATACTTTGCTGGGATTTTATGTCGCATCAGGCTGAATCAGATGTATGGAGTATATCTGAGAACAACTCATAAGTCTTGCCACGTGTTCTAAGTTGTATTTAGGTCTGGACTTTGACTAGGCCGTTGTAACGCATTGCATTCGGTGTGGTGAAAAAATGTAGAACAACTTACCATTTTTCTTCCACTTCACTTTTCTGCACTAATTTGCATTCATCTTCGTCTTTGCATTACGGTAAATTACATTAAGAGTTGTTGTTTGTGAAATTATAAAATGTTAGTTTAATGGGTATGAAAGAACCTCTGATTTACATGGATATGATCACAACTAGAATCAAATTAAGTTTTACGGTTAAGCTAAAGATCTTGAACAAGTGTTTAAGCTTTGCTTTCCCTTTTTAACTAAAAACTGACTTCATGAATCCGCCTCTTTTACAGTTTGCTCGGTGCTTTGAAGGTTTCCTTCTCTGTCTGTCCCTGCAGGTATTGTGTTGGTAGCCATAAATCCCTACGATCAGCTGTCCATATATGGCGAGGAGGTAATAGACGCTTACAGCGGTCAGGACATGGGTGACATGGAGCCTCACATCTTCTCTGTGGCCGAGGACGCCTACCGCACCATGACCAGGTGAGAGGTCAAGGAAATGAAGACGGGTTCAGTTGTTGCGACGGCTCTTAATCTTTAGAGATTCAGAGTGTGTTTGTGATTTTTGTTTGTTGAAGCACTTTGTCTTGAAATGTGCAATGTAAATACTTTTTTTTTTTATTCTCAGGGAAGAGAGGAATCAGTCCATCATCATCAGTGGGGAGTCTGGCTCTGGAAAAACGGTTTCAGCCAAATTCACCATGCGATATTTTGCTGTGGTCGGAGGAGCAGCTCAACAGACCAGCGTGGAGGAGAGGGTGCTGGCTTCAAACCCCATCATGGAGGTAAATGGAGGGGTGGAGGTGGGGGAACGGTTTCACCCTCAGGTAAGTTAGCTTGTTTTTTTTAATGTCACGCCTCTGTTTTGTTTGTAGTCCATTGGGAATGCCAAAACCACTCGGAATGACAACAGCAGCCGCTTCGGGAAGTACATCGAGATTGGTTTTGGTAGAAAGGGGGACATCATCGGGGCAAACATGCGGACCTATCTGCTGGAGAAGTCGAGGGTTGTCTTTCAGGTGGGATTCTTCAGCTTGTTGCTGATTTAAAGTTTTTAATGATGCAAATACTCGTGAGGTTTTTCCTGTTTAATTTTAATATTTATTTATTTTTTTCTATGTGCAAGGCGTCATCAGAGAGAAACTACCACATATTCTATCAGCTGTGTGCAGCCAGAGAACTGCCTGAAATGAGATCACTCAGACTGGGTGGGGCCCTGCTTCACACCTCTTCTGATTTTTATTCCTGCTCTGCTGATGGACTGACGTGTCTTTGATTTTACTTCAGAGCCACCTGAACATTTCCACTACACCAAACAGGGAGGAGAGATGCAGATTCCCGGCACGGACGATCTGTCGGACCTGGAGAGAACTCGCAGTGCTTTCACCGTCCTGGGTATTCCGCTCTTAACGTCGCACGATTGTATGAATATAAAGTTCAACAGCATGAACAGAGAAGCTTCATCTTCCTTACGCTCATTCTGCAGGTGTGCAGCCTGAGCAGCAAATGGAGCTCTTCAGGATCCTGTCGGCCGTTCTGCACCTGGGAAACGTCAACATTCAAGCCAGTGGCAGAAGTGCCGACAGGAGTTACATCGACGTAATCATTATTCTCCATTTTTGTTCTCCTACTTCATATTCTAATTCATTTAGTCATGTGAAAAAGGTTTTGACCCCTGATCAGCAAACAAACTCTCAAAGTAAGTGCACCTGTAACTTACTGTGCCATTCCAGGTTTTCAGCAACTACCAATTAATATTTTACAACTCTGGAAGGATTTTGACAGACTCTTCTTTTAGAGCAGATGCTTTGAGATCATCCCAAAGCATCTCGATCAGATTATTGTCCAGAATTTGACTGGGCTGCTCCAAGGCCCTCATCTTGTTGCTTCTGAGTTTCTCAGCGGTGGATTTACAGGTGTGCTTTGGATTATTGTCCTGCTGGTTACCCAAGCAAGGTTGAGTATGAAATTTAAAAACCGATAGTCGGACATTCTCCTTCAGGATTTTCTGGTGGAGAAAAACACCCATTTCTTCAATAATTATAGCATCCAGGTCCCGAAGGGACAAAGCAGTGAAAGACCATCCCACCAGCTCCAACATGTTCGGCTTTAATGTGTTCTAACAAAATGCTGCGGATCTTATGCGAGACGTAACGAAATTTGAACCCTTTGCTTTTGTCTCCCTGATCCACAGAGTGTTTTTGTCAAACATGAGCGGGTTTGTTTTCGTGATCTTGGCCTTGGCTCGTTTGTGTCCAGTCTTATTGTGATCTTGGCCGAGGAAAGTGAAGCTTTAGATGTTCTCGGTTCCTTTTCGACCTCCTGGATGAATCGTTTCTTGGACGGACTCTGTTGTTTTCTCCATGTGTGGATGATGCCCTCTCGATGATGACCTGAGTGCTTAGTATTCACTCAGGCCCTCTTTGCCTGACACTAAAATATGTTTGATCTGAGGCAAACTGTAGCGGTACGCGTTTTCTGTTTCCTCCTCAGGCAGACGACCGCTCTCTGGCCGTCTTCTCCAAGCTGCTGGGAGTGGAGGGATCTCAGATGGCTCACTGGCTGTGCAGCCGCAGGCTGGCGGTGGGGGGAGAGATGCTGGTGAAGCCCATGACCGGTCAGCAGGCTCTGGAAGCCAGAGACGCTCTTGCCAAACACATCTACGGCCAGCTGTTCACGTGGACGGTCCAGCGGCTCAACTCGGCCCTGCGATCGCAGAAGGGGAAGACCAAATCTTTCATAGGAGTGTTGGATATCTACGGGTCAGTGATGAGCTTTGGCTCTTTTGTTTGTGTGCAGCAAGCGCTCACGTCTTGCTCTGTGTGTAATGGTTTAACAAGTCCCTCGTTTTGTTTGTTGTTTGCAGGTTTGAGACTTTTGACCAGAACAGTTTTGAGCAGTTCTGTATAAATTATGCAAACGAAAAACTTCAGCAGCAGTTTAACAGGGTGAGTTGCATCGCATGTTTGCTCTAAACGTTTTACAGAACCGCGATGCGTTCATCAAAGGTTCTATTTACAAGGTTTATATTTTCATGTTTATGCTCTCTTCCGCCTTTGCAACGAACATCTTCATTCCTTTTTCTTTTAATTTTACGTTTCTAATACAAATAACAGTGGATTTTCTGTATAAATAACATAAGCGATACAAAATTGAAGGCGGTCCCTGCAGTCAATTGACCTAAAATCAGAAGCTCAGCTTCTGCAGAGCGGGAGCTGCAACCACCGTGAAGCTGCGGCCAAAACGGAATAATTTACGAGCTTCAACAGATGCCATGGAAACGGGATGAAACATCACAAAGTTTTTCTACAGATTGCATTGCCTGATTGGATATTTCATGTAGAAATGGTTGCAGATCATGAATATGCTGTTTTAGCACAAATAAAAAATGCTGTATGTTTTACATTTTGTATACAAGTAGGACATTTAAAGAGACTTTCTCACAAGTAGTGAAAATATTTTCATGTAATGTGAAATTTCGATTCATCTGTTTACCTTCTTTCATCCATTTTATATTATCTTCTGTTTTTGTTCCCTTTTTGCCAGTCTAAATGTGGTCTCGATATTTTGTAAACGCCTTTGAATGGAGAGGCTCATGTTTTCTAAGATATTTTGTGCTCATCTGTTCCCCAAGTTTACCATTTTATATTTTTGTCTTTTCTTCTTTCAAGCACGTCTTCCATTTGGAGCAGGAGGAGTACGTCAGGGAGGAGTTGGCTTGGAACCGGATCGAATTCAGCGACAACCAGGAGTGCATCAATCTCATCGAAGGCCCTCTGGGAATATTTGACCTGCTGGACGAAGAGTGCCGGGTCAGTCTCGGTGTCTGTCTGTTTGCTAATTCGAAAGGAATCGCCATTCTCGCAACTTGTGGCTTTTGGCTCTCAATTCATTTCCATCTCCAAAACGTTGGCGTCATTCCAGTCTTTCCTGGATCTGCAATCCCAATCCTCCCAGTAACTTTGTCAGCATTATCTTTTGTATGCAGTGATTGTGGGAAAATATCGCAGCAGTGAACAGAAGCAGCTGAAAGTCTTAGTTGTAATCATCGGTTTTACTTGTAAGGATTAAATTGTTTATTTGTTTGGCCCTAAAAAAGTCATTTCAGGCTAATGCCACACGTGCTGGATGGAATGTGAGTTTAGAAAAAACGAATTAACAATTTTATTTGGCTCTGGCACTGAAGAAAACAACTATCAGCAATTAAACATACTGGAAAACATTTGGAAAAAGTGGATACTCATCCATGTACTGATTCTTTCTCAACGTATTAACTCACAATGTTTGATTAAATGTTCCAACACGGTTGTCTCTGTGTGATGGCATATATATTTCTTCTTGAATTACCCAGATGCCGAAGGGGTCTGATGAGAACTGGGCCCGAAAGCTGTATGACCAACACCTGACCAGCAAGCCCCACCCTCACTTCGGGAAGCCCAGGATGACGAACAGCGCCTTCATTGTTTTCCACTTTGCTGACACGGTAAGGAATCAGACGCTCCAATTGTTTCCACCTGTTATAAAACTCAATATTTTATGCATTTTTAAATATCTTTATCCCCTCAAATCAGGTGCAATATGAATGTGGCGGCTTTCTAGACAAGAACCGAGACACAGTGTTTGAGGAGCTCATCAACATTCTCAAAGCAAGTCAGGTAGACACCTGATCAATACCGAAGTCAAACAATGGTGCGTGTTTTCTCAGTAAACGGTGCCGCCCTGTTCCCTCTGTGTGTGTGTGTGTGTGTCAGTCTGAGCTGGTGGCTGAGCTGTTCCAGCAGCAGGTAGCCGCTCCCTCTGTGGCCAATGGAAGCGTTCGCTCAGGAAAAAGAGCCGCCAGAGAACACAAGCTGACTGTAGGCTACCAGGTGAGCTTTTTTTTTTTTTTTTTTTTTTTAATTTGTTTCTTTTTCTTAAGACTCAGTCTCATAGTCCATTTTTTTTGTCAGTTTCGTCAGTCCTTACAGATGTTAATGGACACCCTGAACAGCACCACTCCTCACTACGTGCGTTGTATTAAACCCAACGACCTAAAAGCAGCTTTTATGTGAGTCTGTGCTGTTATTCGATCAGGCCGACCAAAGCATGTGTATTACTTTTTTTTTTTGTCTTTGCGTGCACTCATAAAAGCCCGTCCTCCACATTTTACAGGTTCGACCCACAGCGGACGGTGCAGCAGCTGAGAGCTTGTGGGGTTCTGGAAACTATTCGCATCAGCGCAGCCGGTTATCCATCCAGGTGCTGGACACTTAATTAGTTGATCTCACTCTTTGTAGATAAATGAAATGGTGAAACGCCAGAGACAAAGTGACAAGAGTCTAAACCTTCCATATTTTTAACATTTGAAGTTAATTTCTATCAAATGACATGTTTGCTTTTTTGGTTTGTCTCTGCATCCAGATGGACATACGAGGAGTTCTTCAGCAGGTACCGTCTCCTCCTTCGAGGACCCCAGAGCCAGGATCAGGCTCAGGCCTCGTGCAGACGGGCTCTGCCTCAGCTCATCCCAGACACCGACCAGTACTGCTTCGGAAAGACCAAAGTGTTTTTCCGAGCCGGTCAGGTGGCCGTCCTGGAGAGGCTGAGGTCCGAGCGGCTGCGTGCCGCTGCTGTGACCATCCAGCGCCACGCCAAAGGCTGGTTGGCTCGGATCAGGTACAGCCGGGTCCTCTGGGCGGCTGCTACCATCCAGAGATACACCAGAGGAGCTCTGGCCAGACGGTGAGGAGAAATGTTTATTATTGAGCGTCTAGCTTTCTGGACTTCCTCACAATCCACTGAATATCTGAACACAGTGCCTTACAGAAGGACTCGCACCCCTAGAGCCATTTCATCTGTTTTTGGTTGAGAGCCACAAAATGATTACTCTCAAGTAGCCAAGAGTCCCATTGTTTTTCTGGGGGAGCTGCAGATGTCCACAGCTCAGGTGGGGAGGTGGAAAAAAAAATATTAGTTTTGCTTTAATGGACGCAAAACAAGAAAATATCTACTTCACTCTACAAAGTTGTCTCTTTAAAAGTGACTAATACTTGATCAGCATGTCTACATGTATAATGCGTCACAAAATGCTCATGTTTCCATGCCAAGACTAGTCACAAGTCGGTGTGTTTAAAAAAAATAAATAAAAAAATCATAGTGACCTGCAGTCACATACATAGCAAAATTTTGCTTTTATCTTCTGACTTTGCTTTTTTCAGTTTTAGTAAATGACCAGTTTGCTAGCTCAAACCAACGCATGTCTGAAAACATTTTATCTACTGTGTGTGTGTGTGTGTGTGTGCGTCTGCAGGCAGGCTCTGACTCTGCGCTACACGAAGGCTGCCATAGTGATCCAGAAGACGTACCGGATGATGGTGGTCAGGCAACTTTTCCTCATGATCCGAGACGCCACCGTCACCATCCAGGCCTTCACCAGGGGGACTCTGGCCCGCCGCCGATACAGACAGGTCAGCACTCAGTGCCGGCATATTATCTCTCTACCTGATGATGTCGAAGTTATGAATTACCAGTGATGGGATGTAGCGAAGTCCAGGTAACTTTAGATTTACTCCAGGTTACTTTCAACCTTTACTCCACTCTAGTTTGCATTAAATATATGTACATTTTTCCCTCTGCATTTCCATAATGTGTTGCGTTACATGTTTCATTCACGTCACATTGCGTTTTTTTTTTTTTTTACATTTGCTTACAAGTTTGAAAGTAATCGATGACTTATTTGAGCTAAAAAAAAAAATCCCCAGAAACCATTGAGACATTACAAAGTTGAATATAGAATATTTTTTTAATCTGTACTTACAAACTGGAGTGGAAATGATCAGAGCTTACTCCTATGTTGGGGTGTCTCGTGTCGATCTAATTTTATTTATTTTTTGTCAGCCAGGTAACTTTTGCTTGTATGTTAAAATAACACATTATTTTAGCTTTGTGCTGAATAAAAAAACTTTCACAGGTATAATCATTCCTCTTTCTTATTTAGCTTGGTGGCATTTAACTCTGCAGGTCATCCCTGAAATAAACTCCCAGAGAGTAAACACAATGAAAAAAGATACTTTATCTGCAGTATTGTTCATTAACATGACACACTATTGATGCATTAAAGAGAAAATACTTACGTAAACCCTTCCAATAGAGAATACATTTTTACTTTCAGCACTAATTATATTTAAAAGCAAGTGTCTACACATATAAACGGACAAAAATGTACTCTAGTAAAAGAGACACTTTTACTTAAGTTCGGTGTTTGAGCACCGTCTCCACCACTGAGTTTCACATCTGGCTTTAAACAAGTGAAAGCCTTTTGCTTTGCCCCTCAGCTGATGGCGGAGCGGGCCGCCGTGCTGCTCCAGGCGACGGTGCGTGGCTGGCTGGCGAGGCGGGCGTACCGGCGGGTGCGCGCTGCGGTCATATTCATGCAGTGCTGCGTTCGCCGCAAGGCCAGCAGGAGGGAGTTGCTGAGGCTGAAGGCCGAGGCCCGCTCCGTGGAGCGGTACAGGGAGCTCAACAAGGGCATGGAGGTCAAACTGATGCAGCTGCAGCTCCGAGTCGACCAACAGGTGGGTCACGGAGAGAATGCGGTTTCTAAAACATGACATTCTGCCGGATTAGAGATCTGGTTTCGTCACGTCTTCTGTGTTGTGGCAAGGCGAGGGAGAGCGCCGCTCTGAGAGAGACTCTCCACTCGGAGCGAGAGGCTGCCAGCGCCGAGCTGGAGGCTCTGAGGGGGATCATCCAGAAACTGGAGAACCAGAAACTGGAGAAGCCGCCGCCGCCTTCCCAGGCGGTCAGCAAGAAGGAGGTGGAGGAAAAGAGGAGAGCGGAGGAGAAAGCCGCTCAGGAGATCCTTCGACTCACACAGGTGAAATGGTCCGAATGAAATCACAGGAGACGAGTTCCTACATTCATCTTTTACTGGTTGCACAGCAAAAATGCAAAATCTTTCTAGGTTTCTCGTGCAAATATCTTAGTACACTCAACGTAAGACAAATGCAACTTGCAAGTAACTATTTAGCATGATGTAGGAGTTTAAGTTGATGATTCTTTAACATTTATTATTAATATCCCATATGAGGGAAAAATGTCTTGTTCCACTGGCAGATTTGAGTACTTTCTCATCAATATTAAGGAACATAATTTCCCTTTGGGACCAATAAAATATGTATCTAGCTGGCTAGTCGTCTCTATTTCTTGCTGGAAAGTTGCTTGTAATTTAGTTTCATTTCAAGTGTACTAAGATATTTGCACCAGAAACGAGATCAAAATACTCATAAAATTTTCTATTTTTTTATTTATTTTTTTTTACTGTTGATTTTAATGCTCGTGTAATTGTCTAAGGAGATGCAAGCGTTGCAGAAAGACAAGGAGAACATCAGCAAGGAGAAGGAAGATCTCGCCGCTCAGCTCCACGAGAAAGAGAGAACGCAAAACGGTGCAGCTCCACTTCTTCTCCTCGATGCATTAATCACAGTTTTGAACACTTTTTTTTTCACTTTTTCTTTCGGTTTATCCTCTTTATGTATGCAGAGTGTATACAAAAGGCCGTGCTAGAGGCCAGCGCGGCTCTGCAGTCCGAGCTGGATGAGGAGAAGATGAAGTACCAGGGTCTCCTGAGGGAGCTCACCAGACTGGAGCAGAGATACGACAACCTGAGGGAGATGAATCTGCTCACCGAGGTGATTGTACTAAACGAGAGATCGTACTATTAGTCCAGCTGGATAGCTTCACTTCTCTCTCTCTCTCTCTCTCGTCCCAACGCAGCGCTCCAGAGGACACAGGAGGACCGACTCGGCTCAGAGTCTGATCTCCGAGCCTCTCTCTCCGTGCTCCACTCCGCTGTCGCCCCAGTCTCTCACGCCGCTCTCGGGGTCCCCCTTCGCATCGGCCTTCCCGTCCCCGGAGGAGAAGCGCAGGATCAGCGTGACGTCCCCGACTCCGGAGAGGAGAATCTCGGTGTTGAGCTCGGAGACGCCGCTGGTCAGGAAACGCCCCAAGAGGGAACGAATCTTTTGTTTTAAACTCACGCGGGACGTTTTGTGAACAACACACGGACGTGTTGGTGTGTTGGCTTCGACAGGATCAGCTGATGGAGAAGGTGGACGTGGCCAAAGACCCGGCAGTGAAGAAGAAAGGAGAAGACCTGGAGTACGCTTATGATGCCGTACGAGTGGCCAACAAGTCAGTCCTTCCTCCGTCGCTTCACGTATTGATAACCTTTGCACTTTTTTCCACATTTTGTCACGCCATAGCCACAAACTTCAGTGAATTTCACAGGTATTTCATATACACACACCCATCTATACCAACTTTACCTATTTAGACTTTTTTTTCTCTCCTAATTGGACTTTGAAAAAATCAGTTTTCTGCTTAATGACAATTTTATGCACTGTAATTCATTCCGGGGTCTGAGAGTAAACGGGGTTGTATACAGATGCGTGCCACACTTTTCAAGGCTTTATTTGTAGGAACGATGTATAATTTCACCTCCACTTCACAATTATTAAGAAAATGCATTAGAGATTTGCAACAAACTGTGAAAAAGTTCAAGAGGTATAAACACTTTTTTAGTTTTTTTTTTGTTTTATTTTTAAGTGACTGTAGCTTCATGCTTGACGTTTTCAGCGAAGGCGTTTAATGTGTGTGTCAGGTTTCTGGAGAGCCAGCTGCAGAAGCAGCAGACTGAGTGGAAGGACGAACTCCAGGATCTGAGGAACCAGCTCAGTCACAAGATCTGTTCTGGTTCCTCTCCTGCAAAGAAACGGGTGAGGATGTAATGTAGTTGCTTAAAGCAGCAGCAGCGGCATTGTTAAATTTTTATTTTGGCATCCAACACCTCATTTACAAGAGAGATCTGTAACAAAGAGCAAGTTTAAGATGATATTTGGTTTTGTTTATCGACCATGTTTCCTTATTTATGTTCAGATTTCTCCATACTAAACCATAAGCGTCAAACAGTGATCAGATTCTGGTAATTTATACCGTTTTTCAGCGATTTCTAAACTTGACGGTGATTCTCCTGTTGTGACTGAACTGCAACAAACTTTGGATCCTCAAGTAAAGGGTCTGAATGTGTCTCCCATTAGGATGTGTGGCAGCTGCTGGAAGCCAGAGAGTTTGAGTGCATGAGGCTGCGGAGGGAGCTGAAGGAGCTGAGGCACACGGCGACTCTCAGACACCTGCTGACGCAAGGCGAGTCTCCCTCCGAACCCTTGACTCCTACACGAAGTAAAATCACTGCAGTGAAACAAACCGACGGTCCTGTGACGTCGTCTCCATTTGCACTTTTTTTTATTTTATTTTATCATTTTTATTTTAAAAATTTCTTGCACATTCAGTCAGGTTGAGTTTTTCTTTCATTTCCAGTTTCGCTGTCGGCTCCGGCCACAGAGACGTTCTGTGCCGCTCGGCCGAAACCGGCAGCCGTCTCCGGTTTGCTGGAGTGCAGGAAGAGAGACGAAACCAAACTCATCAGGAATCTCATCGCGGGTGAGTACTCAGTCTCTGCAGCACCTTCCACATTTAAGCTCATTTTTAGTGCAGAGGAAGCAGAGTGTGGACAATGTCTGGACGTAGGACGTGTTGATTAATTTTCCTAAACTTTTATTTTATTTTGAAGAAAAATAAACAATTAAGTGTTTGTACAATAATATATAAAGTCCTGTGATTGTGCGTTTTTTTTTAAATTTTTTCATATAATTTTAACTTTAAATATTGAGTTTTACACTACTTGTTTTAGTGGTTTCATTCTTTTCTTTTCCTTTTACATCCAGTGTTCTTATGTGCCAGGTTTCCCTTCAGTCCAAACAGAAACCCCGTCTGTGCAGCGGCATGACAATTATTCGGTCACATTTCTTAACCTCCTCTCCGATCCTCTCGCTGTCCCGCAGACCTCCGCTCTGAAGGCGCGCTGGCTCTGCCTCCCGGTTTGCCGGCCAGCGTGATCTTCCTCTGCGTCCGTCAGGCCGACTGCAGCGGAGACCAGGCTCGCGCTCGCTCGCTCTGCAGCGCCGCCCTCATGGCCATCAAGGCCGCTCTCAAGGTAACCGGAGCTCTGGTTGCTCTGCGTGTGCCAGAAGGGAGCAGTGAAATGTAATTATAGAGGCAGATCCCATCATGTTGGGTGGAGGGGGAAAGGGACCTGCAGCCAACTTTCAAGCACTTGGAGAAATTAAATGTTGTATAAAAAAACTTTTCCGTCTGTGATCTTGTTCTAACAGTGTTTTCCTTCTTCAGAAACAAACCTCTGATCTCGACATGACTGCTCTGTGGCTGAAAAATGTTGCTCTTTTGCACGACCTGTTGTCCCAACATTCTCCAAAACAGGTAGCCGACCCCTGCTGGTCATTTTCAGTTTCCTGACGGGACGTGTGTGTGTGTGTGTTTTTTTTTTTTAAAACTGTACATGCAGTCTGGTTGTGGTTTCCATGATTACAACTCTTTGGTGTTTGGCTTCTCAGACCCTGGACTCGGATGAGCTCGTTCCTATGACGACCGACCTGAGCGACTTGATCCGCTCCCTGAGTGACCTTTGTATCCAGGCCTATCAGCAGCTGCTCTCCATCACCGAGACACAGCTGCAGAAACTCATCGGTAACTCTACAGTGACGTCACGCCGGCACTGCCGACGCTCTTCCCTCCACTAAACTTTATAACTCCCCCTCTCCCTTTCTCGCTCTCCGCCTCAGTCCCGGCCCTCCTGGAGAGCGACACCATCGCTGGTCTGTCCGGCTCAGCGGTGAAGCTGGTCGTCTCCAGGAAGCGGGCGGGCTCGGACCCTCGGCCGCTCGGCGCCGACGCTCCCACCATGGCGTCTGTGCTGAGGCAGCTCGGAGCGCTTCACGCCGCCCTGAGCCGCCAGGCTCTGCCCCAGAGTCTGGCGGAGCAAGCTTTCCGCCAGATGACCTACCTCATCTGCGCCTCTGCGCTCAACAACCTGCTGCTGAGGAAAGACATGTGCTGCTGGAGCCGTGGCATGCAAATACGGTACACGGTTTTTTTTTTTTTGTTTGGTTTTTTTTCATCCATTTAGTACCTTTAGTGTCATTAATTATGTAAGGAAAAAGGCAGAGGATCGGTACATCCTTACTAAAGTGTTCATGGCGGATAAACTTAATTCAACTGCCAATGTTGACACAAAGTTATCACATAATGGTGAAATAGAAGAGTGTATTAGATGTTTTTTTTTAACTATTTAAAATGAAAATATGAGAAGTGTGACGCGCCTCAAGTATTCAGCCCCACTAAGTCAATATTTTGGTGTAAATCTCTACCAGCTTTGCTCATTTAGATATGGATCCTTTCGCTAATTCGTCTCATGAAATCGACTCGGTCATCGGTGAACTCAGCTTCCACTGTTTAAGAATTCAAAGATTTATTTTATTTTTTAATTGTCATACCATCTTACTTGTTTGTGGTACAAAAATCGGACTCAAAGATCCAAAAATGACATTTTGGCCCCGTCTAACCTGAGCAGCTGAGCAACTTAAAAAATATAAATTGAAAAAGAGACTTGGAGTTGCCCACTAGTTTTCTTGTAAACAGATTTGTCCACCTGAGCAGCAGATCTCTGCAGCTCCTCCATGCTTCCCTGATCAGGCACACACAAGTGGACTTTATTTAGGCAGATTGTCTGAATGCAGTCGTTTGTCTTGGATTTCATTTAAATTGATGGTTTAAATGGTTGCCAGTAGTTTTAAATTTTTTATTTTAATCATGTGACTTTTGTCCCATTTACCATTTTCACTACTCTGATGCATCTGGCCTACATGGAAAATGCCATGTGTGGCACTGAACATAAAGAAACGCCTGAGGTGAAATAAATAAATCTTCAGCAGATAAAGCCGTCAGTGGATTGGGGGAGAGAAGGAGCTCAAAGATTTAGTGAAGACTTAAGAAATAATGTTTAACGTTTTGTTCAAAATATTGAAAAGTATTTAGAAAGTTTTCCACTTTAAAATTGCTCATGACTTTATGCTGAATGTAATCCCATAAATTACATTCTAGTTTGTGGTTGGAACCTTAAAACAGAGATCCGTTCAAGGCCCCATGTTGAAATAGGAAATGAAATTAACCTGTAGGCTGTGACTAATCATTGACAGGACAGCAAAAACTATAACTCCCAAAGCGCTTTAACACATCCAACTCATTTACCGGCGAGCATTTTTATTGTTTTTAATTCCCTCAGTTACAATGTCAGTGTGCTCGAAGAATGGCTGCGCAGCCGAGGCCTGGCAGCAGGGGGCGCTGTAGCCACACTGGAGCCGCTCATCCAGGCAGCTCAGCTGCTGCAGGTGGGGAAAAAGACGGATGCGGATGCTCAGGCCATAGCCCGGACCTGCACCGCTCTCTCCAGCAAGCAGGTGGGTCCGTTTCTCACTTCCGGAAGGAATTCGTTTCAACAATGTTATTTTCTGCCGGCATTTTCTAAATCCAAGCCTCACTTTTGTTCTGCAGATTATGAAGATCCTGACTCTCTACACTCCCCACAGTGATCTTGATGAAAAAGTCTCTTTAAATTTCATTCGCACCGTCCAGGTATACCGCCCGCCTCTGTGGGGAAAAAAGAAAAAAAAAAAAATCTGGCATGGGGGTTCGTTAAAATGATGGCTCTCAGGTCAGTGCTGATCGTCTTCTCTGTTCCTATAGGAGCTCGTCAGGAGCCGCTCTGACAGTCAGCCTCCACAGCTCCTCATGGACGTGAGGAGAGCGTTCCCCGTTACCGTTCCCTACTCGCCTCCCCCGGCCCTCAGCGCAGACGAATTAGTCATCCCAGACTCCCTCAAGATCTCTTTTCTACGCAGATCCTAGAAGAGCACGACTCCACATGTTGAATGCTGCAATCTGAAATTTAAACACCTTTCTGACCATTGGTGCCGCTTTATTTTCAAACAAAAATTGTTAGTCTATAAGAAGCCCTCGGGTTGTATTTTTCTACCAACTTAATGAGTCCAGGATTACTGATCTCTGCTACCGTATCCAGTTCTATACTGATCATGTAGAAATGTCCGGGCTTAAATTTGAAGCTGAATGCAGGTACCATGTTGAAAAAATATATTAAAATCAGGTGCAACAAATACGTAAACGGTTTATTAGAACTTCTGAATAGTAAATCATGTCTTTCCATTTGTCTCTCATATAAATATGGCATTAGAAAACTATTTGTTTAGATGCTCTCCCCTAGATGGCAATCTATGTTTCCACCACACACAGTGAGGGTGGAAAAGGAAGAAAAATCCAAAGCTCACTGTCAAAAGATGCCAAAATGACATCGTCTGCAGCATTTTTAAGTTTTAGAAATCGGCACTAGAAGTTTTCCACAGATCAGCTGGTTTGTTAGAAGACACCCCAGGCACAAAAAGTTTGTTTTGTGTTACCATCACAAATGTAAACATGTGGTGTTTGATAATCTCTACTCTGCTTTGGTCAGATCAGTCTAAAAAATGTTGTTTTTTTTCCCCCCCAAATAAATCAAGTTTTGTGAAAAGGCACCTGATGCCCACTGTTAAGGTGGAGGATCTGTGATGCTGTGGGCTTGTATGACAACATGAGCTCTGCTGAATAAATGGATGTCTGTCAAGAACATGCTTTCAACACAGGAATGACTCAATCTTTTAGATCGTCTAAAGCCAACAATTGTGACTTTGGTGATTCTTATTAAAAATGAAATTCCTTAACATTTTATCTCCAATGTACTAAAAAGTCGGGTTGATTATTTTTTATAAAAGATATACAGCTACAATAAAAGAATCATATTGGCCAACAAATGTATCCACATCAGCGTAAATGCAGCTTCATCGTTGCACAAAGCGACAGACAAAAGTGTGAAATTCCTGTTTTCCATATTTTATTGGTAGCAGAAACACAGTTGGACTGTCGTCTCAGGAGCTTCGGGCTCCAACAACCAGAATAATAAAACAAAAACTAAATTAGAAACATCTTTTGTGTAAAAAAATTCTCATGCCAGTACTTTGTATCCACTACACGTCATCAGTGATACATATTTATATATTCACAAACATTTGAAAAATAGAAAACAATAATCCAAATATCAAAATATAGAAGACAACAATTGGCATTGAACATCAAATAATTAATGCGTGCTGACACGACACGGTTTCTTTTTGTTTTTCTTGTTCCCGTCATGCACCGTTTCTGGAAGTACAAGAACCGGCGCCCCCAGGTGGTTCGGCCGGCCGGCTGGACAGAGCAAGGGGTGGCGTGGGGTGGGGTGATCATGCATGTCTGTCCGCCTCCATGTGTCATGTATGTGCTTTTCATTGTGCTTCATCTACTTCCATATTCAACTTCAAACCCGACAGCCCAGAAGGAGGAAGACCTTCCTCGACAAGAGAATCATTGTCAACAGCAATAAAGATTATTTTCGTGGCGTTTCCAGCTAGGTGTCAGTTGTATGACTTTTTTTTTTCTTCTTTTTTTTAATTAAAAGATTGTGCAGATGTTTTCTTCCAATAAAAAGACCTTGTACATGCAAGAGAGTTACACAACATTTATAAATATATTTTTTAAGACCTTTGTAGCCCACACGATGTAACGATGTGTGTACTGCCAGAGTCAAAGTCAGAAACTTTCATTTTAGTTCCTAATCACGCGTCTTTAGCAGATCCATATGGCTTGTAATTCATCTCCATTATGTACACGGCCTTCCTACATCTTCAGCAGTAGCTCCATGCTCAAACTGGAAACCCGTTTGCGCTTGATATCCACCTGCTTGGGTCGCTCCATGCTAAATTCAAGTCTACAACAGAGAAGCAAATTTCACTTCACGTATTCTGACGCGTGTTTTACATGGCAGCTATTTACAACGATCCGCTTCTGCTTCAGGTTCATCTTTTCCTACAACAACAAAACTTCAGTCTGATCGACGCCACAACAGCTTTTGATATTTGACCCAGAAAGCAGACGGCTTTTACGACATATCAGACACTTGTGCTGCTATAATTAGATTAATAATCCACCATGTAAACATTGTAAGTCTGATTCAGGAAGGACTCGTCTACACAGAGTTTACAGATCAGATGCATAGAGTTCAGTTGGTCCACTTTGTTCAATAATGGGGCCTTTTTAATTACTTAAGACCCAGAAATACATCTATTTGAGTCCTGAACAACATTTCTTCCACTTTATTCTTTTAAGTTGTTACAGAAACAAAAAACATAAAAATATTTAGTTTGAGAGGTTTCGTAAAAACAGTGAGATTGATGAAAAGTTAACAGAATCTAAAATGTTTTAAACCTCAAATGTTCAGGGATTTAATGTATTTTTTATCCTGAAATCTTGAAAGTCAAAACAACAAAAGACAACAAATGAGTTTTACAGCGACCGAGTATTGGAAACGTGTCTGTACACCGTTTGGACCGTAATGTTTTCCAAACAGGATGCCGACCAGTTCTGGTTTGGATCAGCAGCCCTTTGCCAGAGGCTTTTCTGGATTTCAGAATGAAGCACATGACATGTGCCTCATAAAAGTAGTGAACTTTTTACATTTTGTAAATTTAAAACCACAAACGTCCAAGTATTTTCTTGGGCCTCTATGTGATGTGAACACTGGTTTCTCAGTCGGTGTTGTTTTTATGTTTTAAAGGACTTTGAATTGCCTTTTGCTCAAATGTTTTGTTTGGTTTTGGTCGATCTTAATAAAATTCAGTAAGAAACAAAGTTTGTGGTAAAAATTAGACGAAAAAAATGAAAAGGCATCACACAGCTAAACAATGTTGGTAATATTGAAGACCTGTGCTCACTCTCGGGTTAGTGATGTTGCACTTCACATGAAGCTACTTTGCAAAAATATTTTCTCTATGCATGTATTCGTTTGTCAAATAATTCCCCTTCCCCCTTGTTTGGCAGTTAGGTGCTTTTATTCTGAAAGGAAACGACATGGGTTTTAATCTCTCTGCTGTATTGCACGACTGACAGACCCAGACTGGGCTGCTAGGAATGTTTGCAGTAAAAACACAAAGGTTAGAAATAAAAGAAAAAATTAAAGTTTTGGCCTTAAAATGGTAAACAAACCAATAAAAAGTAAACGGATCCTCAATGGCTTTTCTTTGTGATTACGTGAGGTCGGCATCTTCACAATCACACCGAGTCCATTCTCTCTCTCTCACTCACTCACTCAGTCACGTATACTTATGTACAATCTGATGAATCACAGTGCTCAGATGTGTGCTTTCATCAGATTTCTCTCTCTCCATGCCGTCCCACACATGATGCAGACAGAGGGTGAGGGTCAACGGGACAGAAAGGCCTTGAGGGTGTCAGGCAGTGCTCTGTCACAGGGTGGACGCACGGAAAGACAGACTACGATGACCTCCATCGAATAATCCTGTACGCTTATATATTTCCCTTGATATATTTTGTATATATGCATGTTCATATATTGAATTATTTAAATATAAATATAGATCTAGAATAAGAAAGTAATAAACTCGAGTGATAAACTAAAAGCGCTTTGTTTCCGATATCTGGAATGTTTTGAGCCCGTTTGTGTCGCGTGTCGGGCGGACGGTCGGTCCTGCTGTGCTTGGGAATGGTCTTGGCATATTTCAGTAATTATCTGTTGGCACTTGCGGTCCCTTCTCTGAGTGGGCACACACCAGGGAAGGGATGACAGGGCAGAAACTTAAATTAAAAAAAAAAAAAAAGTGAGAAAGAAGGCTAAAAATATTTAGAGGCTACAAGATAATTCTCAACCTGATCACTCAAGTGTGTGTGTTTCTCCACGGCAAATAGGGAAACTGCATCGCTAATCAAAACGGATCATTAAAACATATCGGCAACAATAAAGACACTGGTGGACTTGGTGATGCTCGTCTTTGCTTTGCGTCTTTGCCGCTGCAATAAAAGTATTTACAGCACTGAGTGTGTGGTGCCTCCTGTCTTATCTGTGCTTTTACAAGGCTGGGTTACCCTGGCAGTGACTTGCAGTGACTCAGGAGAGCCGCAGGGCAGTGGCTGTCTGACTGAGCTCCAGACATGGCGTTTTAAGCCCCACTCTGACATTTTTAAAAAACTTTTTTTTAACCACGGCCCTCCTCTGTAGAGCGCTGGTCGGACTTGAGTTTGACGAACTCTTTGGCCACGTCGTCGTTGTTGCGCTGGGAGAGGATGCGCAGGACGGTGAGGCCTGTCTCGTCCATGTGGATGCGCTTACCCAGCGGCAGCCAGCAGGCGGCGCTGCCCTTAGAGGCCACGTCCTTGAGCTGCAGGACGGCCATGCCCACGGTGCGGTCCTCTCGGGCGAAGCAGTAGTCCTTCACACACACCTGCAGCTCGTAGCACTCTGGACCCACCTCGTTGCTCAGTGTGCTGCGGAGCAGGGAGAGCGGGTCAGGGTTCGTTCACTTTTCCCACTTTAAAATTCAAGCACTTTTCAAGCATTTTTAAGAAAAGTTTTCAAATTTTTCCAGCCCCACGCTTTGGAGTTAAAACAATACAAATGAACTAACAAATGAACTATGGTTTGAAACACCTGGTCTGAGAACAAATCATTATTTTAACAAAATAGATCTCCCAATTTCAATAACATTGTTTTACTTATGATATATATGACAACCTTTATTTCAATTACTGAATAAGAAGTTAAGAAATTAGGTGTAATAAATATTCATTACACTGAAACAATCAAACCAAATGGTGTTGAGGTAAATGAGCTTCCTGTTCGAATGAAATACCTAAACACAATTAAAAAAAAAACAGTTACAAAAACAAAAAAATTTCTTGGTAACTTTTCTTCCATTTAGCAAATAGAAATAATTAAGCTAATTCTAGTTGATCTGGAACGAGAAAAGTTTGGTCTGATTTAACTTCAGTCACTGAGAAAAAAAAAGTGTCTGCATTTGAAAACTTCTGGGTTCAACTATAACGTTTTCCAGATTTAGGCTTTTAATCAAACGTTAGATTGCACTTTACTACAAAACTGTTCCGTTTGAATATGAAGCACTTTCCAAACCTTGAAATTCAAGCATTCTCAAGGATTTCAAGCACCCATACGAGCCCCGGCGAGAGAGTGTTACATAACCCTCTGCAGCTCTTAAACCTTCTGAAAAACTGGTGACATCACCAGCAACTTACAAGGTGAAGGTTTCGTTGTATTTAGGCGCCCAGCTGTTGTTCTTCGACTTGGTGGCGTACTTCCTCTTCTTGTCGCTCAGGTGGGGGCCGATGATGTAGACCTCCACAAACGGGCGGAATATTCCCTGCGTCTGCCACCTCAGGTCGTTGGCAGCCACCACTGATGCAGAGAAGAGACAAAAAAAAAGAGGGAAAGCGAGTGGGAAGGTGTGGGTGATGACGAGAAAGAGGCTCATGCGGGAAAAAAACAAAACAAAACAAAAAGAAAAAAAATGTGCGACACTGTGGAGTCGTGAGAAGCAGAGAGTGAAGAGGAACATCCTGGTGCTTTCTTGCTGCCTAGATGCAGCATCTTGCCCAGAGAGTGAAAGTAGAGGAAGAGAATATAATTCCTTCCAAAATTATTCATACCCCATGAACTTTAACACTTTGCTGTTTACTCTGATGCCCTTAAATAAAATCCAGTGCAATTAAACGTATGTAGATATATACAGTATATCTGGTAGATTTGCAGTCATTGCACAGCTGCAAATCTACCAACACATGACCATCCACTTAAATGGATAGATGATGGAATGAGCCAAACAGAGAAAAAACAAACACGTGCTTTAAACTTGCACTTTAATTGCAACAAAAACAAGATGCTAAATACTAATGCATAACATATTTTTATATTTTTATTTAGAAAATCATCTTGGTGCACCACAGAATATCCAAATACTAAAACACTTCGAGGTATGTGGTTGCAGTGTGAGCAGCAGTTCTACAGGTGTGGATATATTTAGTATGTTCATATTTTTATTTGACAGCTCTATTTCACGTTTGTCCCATGGCAAGCTTTTGAAAAAGTAGTTTCACTTTTATTTTGTCTATGTGAGTGTGAAAAAAAAATCTTTACCTTTCACCGTGACTTTATGTTCGCCAGTGTTTGGATGAGTGAAAACCTCCACATGGATGGACACTTCGCCCACAGCGTCGTCCACTCCGGTGCCTGACAGAAAAAAAAAAATGGAGAAAAGAAATACTATTAAGACTTTACATAAGGAAAAAAATCCCACCTCCTATCACTAGCCAAACATTAAGCAGATGCCAGAGGGCTCTCGTGACCATTTTCTCTTTCCTAGACTGGATTGAAAACTAAAATTTGCAGATCATTTCCCTTACAGTTTTATACAACATAGATAATGTAACAGCAGGAAATAAAATAGACTACAAGGATCCGATTAAGAACATGTCGTGGTCTTCAAGTGGAGAACTAGCCATCGCCGCTATGAGTGGGCAAAGGTGTTTGATAAAAGCAGGACTGCTTTTTTATTTGTGCTGAGGAGCAGAAGCACAGCCAGTATTGGAGGCGTTTGGAGGTAAAAATTTCATTTTTCAGCTCTGAAGCCACAATACAAAAGAACTCAATGATGAAGCCTTGCCTCAAGGTAACAGGTTTTACATGCAGTATGCAGCAGAACTGTGCAAATGTAAAACACTGCTTCCAAGGATAAAGATATAGTCTTTTGATGCAAAGAAGAATAGGCTAGAGCTGAGCTTGTGGCATCATATTCAAAAAGACTTGAGGCTGCAACTGCTGCCAAAAGTGGATCAACGATATATTACGCAAAGGCTGTGATTTCTTGGTTTTCTATTTTTAATAAATTTGCAAAACACTCAACATGTTCCCCCCCCCCTTGTCATAACGGGAGGCTAATCTAGTATAATTTGGAACAATGCTGCAACACAGCAAAATGTAGAAAAGTGAAACGTGATGAGTACTTTCCAGATTCACTGTACAATTTTGAATTCAGACTGAATTCTTACACGGTCATAGTTATAGATACACAGTATCTGTCTAGATGCAGGGTGGTTAGTAAGAGGCAGAGAAGAAGAAATGAGGTATGTTGCAGAGGGTCAGTTGATAGTGTGCAGTACATCCTGATAAAGATCAAGTCAGCTCATGCTCAGACGGATCTATACAGGTGCACACACCATATACTGCCTTCACCCAATCATGGTGAAGGCAGGTTGTCATGGTTTATGTTTCTTGTGTACTTTTAGTTTTTGTTTGTAATTTTGTCATGAACTTCCACCAGCACCAGATTCAAGAGTCATTAGTGACAGATGGACACTCATGGTGGGCATGCATACATTTAAACAGTTCTTTCTCCAGGGTAGAAAATTGGAATACAGTGATTTTAAAAACAAGCCCGTTGTGCACAAATATTTTTGCACGGCCTCATTTATAATCAATAAAAGTCCCTTATAAACAATAACTACATGGTTTTTACAGTCAGCAAGCTTGCCGCCGATAATTCTGACTAGATTTTTGATCACTCTTCTGAAATAGTAGAGCTCATTTACGTTGGTTGGTGTCCTGGCACAGACACCGCTTCAAAACAAAATCTAGCCTCCTGATGTTTTTTCTTTTTTTGTCTGACCGTTTTCTCCAGACGGTAAAAAATTCAGTCATGCTTGAAGGTGTTGGCTTTGGAGGAGATGCTTCTTTGTCAGTCGGCAGCCTCTCAGCCTCTTCACAAGTTTCTTCATGGACACTGACCGTTGAGCACTAGCAGTGTTTCAATTTATGATCCTTTTAAGCTTCAGCAGTTTTAGAGTTTAGAGTCCTCAACCCTGTAGACAATTTATAGACTATGATTAAAAGTCTGGTCCATGCCAGGAAACTAACCCATTTAAATAAACTCTCCATTTCAGTGAGACTCTCTTGGAGACAAACTGCCTGATTCCAGATGATGTTTCTTGTCTTGCCTTAATGGATTGAATCAGGAGACAGTGGACACATCTTTTTTTTTTGTGTGTGTGTGTGCTGCAAGTGGTTTACATCCACATACACCTCCAGAAGGATGCAGTGACAGATGGATATTAATTTTTAATGTTTTAATTAGTGTCTTCACTCGACAACTAGAAGCGCGTGTGCATGTGTGTGTGTGTGTGTGTTTTAACCAGTCGCCCACTAAACAAGGTGTGTGTGGGAGTTAGACGGCAGAGTGTTCCTGGCATGCATCTCTCTGCGGCTCTCTGGGGAGCGTTATGGGATTGTGGTGGTTGATCTGCCAACAGGACCAAAGAGAGCAGCAGCCATCCATCTGGCGCTGTCTATTCTGAGGGGAACGTTCACAGAAGATGAGAAAGAAACTTTACTGGCAAATAAGAAGAAAAATGCTCCAAGAAGCTGAACTATATTTTCCTCTTCAGGAAAAACAGCAGAAGATAAAATATTGCATCTTCCCATGACTCTTTACTTATTTCGTTAGAGGACAAAGTAGATTTATACTTTCAGTGTGTGGACAATCAGAACCATCATCGTTGCATGGTTATTTGTCCCACAGGTTTCTTTTTCTTTTTTTTTTTTACACTCATGTAGTTATGCAGAACTGAATCTGGCATTTAAGCAGTGTGGTAAAAGGTAGTTTAACTACTCTATTAGAAAAGTTAAAATCTACATCACTGAAAAATAGGGACATTCTAACACTAGGTAATCTGTGTTTATGTTTCAGAAGTTGTTATTCATGTCAAAAATTAATTTTATTGCATTTTCTTTTCATGTAAAGAAAGTTCAAGGCTCGAATCCCAGCCTAATGTGTTTCAGCATGGAGTTTGAATACTCTCCCCACATTCTCCCTTGGTACTCCAGCTTCCTACCATAGTTCAAAGTCATAACTATTAGATTAATTGATCTCTAGTTATAAATGTGTGTGCATTGTTGTCTGCACTGTGACCTGTACAGGGAGTACACACTTGCCCAATGACTGCTGGACAGACACCCTGTGAGCCTGCAAAGATAAGCAGTTGTGAACAAAGAATGGATTTTCTTCTCTTTGGTGTTTTTTCCAAAATAAAACATACATACAACAGGCTTTTGCTGGAGCTCTGGCCATTTCACACTTAGCTGAGTGCCTGAAATACAGCATCTCACGATCATCATTTGCATTTGCGTCCATTAAAGAGGATGGATACAAATGCTTACTGAATGCATCCAGCTTCATGCACGCTCTGTACAAGTGTGCAAATCTGCTGGATGCAGAAGAGTTGCAGCTTCTTATGCTAAACTAAACTGACAGGATTTGAATCACCTGACCCAGGGGAATATTTTTGATTTGCTCAGTTTGCATCATGCAGATGAGTCGAGGTCTCTTTCTCCGTCTGCGTGCAAGCGCTGTATGGGCTTTTTCCTTTGTGTTTGTTTGTGTTTGATGAGAGAGCAGACAGGGGCAGGGAGCCCTTCCAGACAAAATGAGCCAGCAGCAATCGTCTTCTCAACAAGAACCTTATCCATCCTTATTTGCCGTTTTTCCATTTCCAGCACGAAGAGAGGGACAGTTCTGCAGAACAAAGGGAATTTCCTCTTTGTTTCCCGTCACTGACGAGCATTACTTTGTACTTCTACACCTGAAGGGAAGGAATAGTCACGTTGCTCATTCACTCACACACACACACACGCACACGCACACACACACAGACCCATTTGGCACTCTGGCCTTTCTTGATGATTTCATGCTACATCAGAATTGCTCCACATTTTAATGCATTTCCATCATGTTTTTCCTGATGTCTGCCCATCATGCTTCAGTTTCTGCTCATACATACTGTCCGTGGCGTATGTATTCACTGCAGTACATACAGACATCAGTGTTCATGTCACATGCATGAATGCATAAGATTCTTACTGGCGTGGCGGGCAAAGTAAGAGTGTATTATTCATTTTGTGCATTGCATTTCTCTGCTGGGATGAGTTTGAGCAGGCAGGAGTTGTAAGGGTTCTGGATGCATATGACGGGTTGAAGGGGGGGTTGGAGGTGAAGGGAGTTGGGCTTTGATCTGGAAACTTTCTGATGGTCTCAGATGTCTCAGGGCCTGAGCCTGAGAGCCACATACCCTTTTCTGGGTAAACATCCTCACTAGTGGTGAATCTCACCCCCTTCCCGCCGAACACTGGCCCACAGACGGGGCAGGAGGAGGAGAAAGGAGAAAGACGCAGAAATAAGAGGTTTGCAGGGGTTCAAGTTCAGAATCACAGTGTTGTAAAAACAGAGCAACATGTATCAGCATTTTCATTAAAATAGGAAAAACTGTTATTTCTACTTATTGACACCTGTGTTTTCCTTTCAGGAAGCACTGTGCAGATTGTTTTAAACACAGGCATGTCTGTAAAATCTTCTTTAGCATTTTGCAGAGTTAAAGTTGAATCGCTCGTCCATTGAAGTGGCATCCCTCTGAGCGGTGCTCAGTGTGTCGGCTTGAGAGCTACCACAGAGACAACGGCTGCTACTTAGCTTATCTGATGGTGTGACAGAGACTGAGCAGCAAAACTACAGTGAGTAAGAGATCAGAAATGGTGGATATTATGGATATATATATTTTTCCCACAGCAGGTAACTGGTGCCTATGTTCAAAGAGTCGTTTCAGAGTTTCCTGTTGTTCAGCTAGGAAAAAGCTCAGCATCAGAAAATAATACTTGTCTACACTGTTTTGCTCAACAATCTCCAAGACACAGATTTCCCAGACAGCATATGTAGGTGGGTCCCATGTTGGATAAATGTGGACAATAATATGGGTCCCACATGGTTTTGTTCATGGTTTCCATGGTTCAGTTAAGCCATACTTTTCCATTTTCAGAAAATGGATTGTATTTAAACCATATATTACTTTACTTTACATTTCACAATAATATCCACATAAAATCCAACTGAAATAAAACTGACGTTTGTGGTTGTAAAAGGACAAAACGTGAAAAAGATTAAACACTTGTCAGTGGATTTGGAAGCCAGTGTGCATCAAACAATAAATTAGATTCATAACGTCGAAATGAAAACACTTAAGTTAGAAAAAAACTTTAGTTTACCTTGGGCATTTTGCGACTGGACAAAGGTTTTAATGAGTTTGTCAGTGGCCTGAGTGTAGAGGGACAGGGCGTAGTGGAGAGACTGGAGGTCAGGACTCTTTTCCAGGAAGGTTTTCTTCAGACCCACACCACCAGCATGGAAGTATTGCTATTATGCAGAAAGATAAACCACAAAACAGATTAATTCGATTTTACGTAACAAAAATAAACTATTTTTAGGTGTCATTTCTAATTTACATCAGTAAATTAGAAAGAAACAGATTTCTAATATGGATGTTCTTGTACCTTGTGCCTTGAAAGGATGTAGCTTAGGAAGAAAATATCAAATCTACAGTAAAGTAACTGAAAGCATACGGATTACCTTGATGGTGTCCAGAGCCAGCTCGATCACGGCACACTGCTTGGGTGATAGTGCTTTGGCCTCTTCACGCACCATGTGCTCCTAAATAGTACAATTGCAATGAAAAAAAAAATGGACAAATCTCTAGTCATTATCTAATCTTGATATTTAATAACAGATTAAAACTTTTAGCTGAAGCAGTGGCGCCAAACTCCAGAGTATAAATGAACGTACCTTCAGTTTAGACAGCTGTCCGAGCTCCTTGGCAGCGTTGAAGATGAGCTGAGTGCCCTGAAAGAGACGGAGGAAGAGGAGGTGGAAAGGTAGATAAGTAAAGTAAGACGCGTTTAGTATTATGAGAAAACAGGACTATAGGGCTTAGTGTCACACAGAGGACAGCAACGTTTCTGACACATACGCACCTACAGTATAAACATTCACTCTAAGCAGCTTTACTCATGTCATGGTAGTTTCCTTCAAGTGCTCCTATAACACTTATCTGTGTTTTATTCATACCACACCATTACACTCTGCTGCACAAACAAACACACACACACACACACGCACGCACGCAGACACACGGTACAAAGAGAAGGGAAAGAGGCTCAGCTCAAAGGAGGGGGAGGAAAGAAGAACAAACATAATCTCACACAAACACACACTGTGACGGAGCAGCTGTGCAGTTCCACTGTGGTGAAAGCAAAGAAAATCCTCCAGCCTAATGCAGTACTCTGCTAAGAGGATCTGGTAAGTGCTGCAAACAGCACCTTCTAATCAATGTTTCTTACAGCCTTAAAAGTCTGATATTGGGGTGCACCAAACCGGTGTTAAGTGGCTTGTGAATCATTGAAGACTGAGAAAAGTATGGGCTGCTGAGGAGTTTTGCTATAAAAACAAAGAGTGTTCGTTTTGTCTCGGACATTCCCGAGTGAACCAGCACCAGTCTGTACGAAAAATTCATTTTTCTGCTGCATTGTCAAATATTGAACAGAGGCGTCTCATGTTGCAGCTGCTGGTTAAACAAAGATTTCTTTGCCTTTGAGTTTCACTGAGCTTTTCGTATTTCACTGTGATGCTATTTTTGACTGAAAAAAGGCAGACGTTTACAAACACTCATCACTGGCATGAAAGTCATATTAATTTAGGGCTTTTAAAGATGTTATAGATTTCCTTCAAGCATTCACTCACAGACTTTATGGACTAATAGCACTGTACATAGTTTCAATGAATCTTCAAAACAAGAAGTCAGTGTACATGTTTCTGTCCAGCTACTTGAAAAAATAACTATATGCTGCTATTTGTTTTCAGGTTTCAATTATTTTCCCACTGATTTGCAGTAAAGTTGAAGAATTTGTAATTAGACCTCCTTTATTATTCCATCAAATTTGCATCTGCTACTATGACTGATGGTGGCTATATTACCGTGAGTACATCAAACATTCTTGTCATTTTGGCCAAATAGCTCAATGAAAATTTCCTCTGGAAAGCATTTGGCTAGTCCAGTTGATTAGTTGATCTGCAGAGTTTATTTTGCACCGGACTCTTCTGTTTCTTTATTGTTGCTCTCTAAAACAAGGGTTATTATGAAACTAGTTTTATTCGTGGACAGAGACGCTGGTATTCTATTAGCATCCAGGTTACGACAGGCCTGAGCCAAAGTACTTGAATTGTTATTTAACAAATTTCCTTTCCTCCACACAAAAACTACTTTAGTACAAAATGTTGCATGCTAACATTAAGCTGTTAGAAAATTACACCATTCTCAAACTTAATGGAGATTCAGGCAGTATAACTTAAAATCAGGTCCCTTCCAGGATACTAACTTGATTTAAAGAAATGCTACTAATTCAATCAAAGAATGGTTAAATATGCAGCCCTAATGCTGCCAGAAGCTTGGTGATAACTATGGAAAGCAAATAGTTTTTTTTTTGTTTGTTTTTTTTTTTTTTGCAATCTGCAGATGGATATTTAGTCCACTATTATTATTAGTATGCATTTTCCCACATTTTCAGCCCATATTTAAATTTTGACCTTAAGTAGATCTGGAAAAATCCACACACTGAGATTGTTGGAGAATCCACATGAATAAGTCTAGAAAAGCCCCAAAATTAATATGCCTTAAAGTCACTCATACAGTAGTTTGTGACTTACAATGGGAGTGTACAGTCAAAACTATACGTTGCTTAAAAAAAAAAAAGACCAAATTGTGTGGAAGTAGAAAAACAAAATCTATATTTCTACTGCTTTGTTGTACTGGGGAGCTGAGAGACAGAGACACAGAGAAAGGACATAAAGGAGAGAGACAAGACACATTGATCTGAAGGTGTTTAGTCCTTACATCACTGTGAGAAGCACTCTTCAGCCTCCCCTGGAAAGAGAGTAGTGGTTAATACTCGGAGCAATGGCCAGTCCCTGCTGCTGTCTTACTTCACTCTCGCTTTGCTACGTGGGACGTGTGCAACGTTGCTTTGCAAAATGTTCAACGGACACTCATCACAACCAGAGATGTTGTCTTTTTCAGCTAGCGACACTTTGCTCTCTAAAGCAACAACATAATTTGTGCTCTTAGATTTGACTCTTGGCCAAGAAGAACAGTAATACAACAAGAAGAGCAAGATTCATACAAATATGCAAGTACCACATTTGAACTCCATACTTCACAGTAGAAAAAAGTACCAAGGAGCACCCAGAAGCAAAACGGATTGTATTGATAACATAAGAGGAAGATATTTAAAAGTAAAAACTAAAAGTAACTAACTTTTTATATGTTGAAAGACAGCTGGCTAAGTAACTTGGTTTTATGCATGTCTTTAGTAAAAGCCAATATACTTGACTCGAATCAAATAAATCTTACAAATTTATGTTTTTATAACATACCTGGTGATATGGGTATTTAAAACCAATCATTGCAATACTGAGAAATTGGAGTGCAGCAAATAAATGAAAACTAAGGAACAAAACATTTATAATGTATACGATTTAAAGCAAACTCTGAAATTTTTTGCTTTAAATCAGAATAAATCAGAAGATTGCTACATTTACTGTCTCTTAAAATGGCTAGAAACATGCACAGGGAAATCACATCAGGTGCATTTGATTAGCATTGTTACTTATTATCTTAAAGGGGTTTCCCCCCATTGAAATCTAATTAAATTGGGTGTGATCCTGACTGTTAACGTGAGAGCAAATCTCAGGGTAAAATCAAAAGATTTGTCTGAGAACTTCATTAAGAATGCCAAGGGACTTTAGAAAACACAAAATAATTTCAAATCAGCAATTTCACTATCTAGAAAATAGTCTACAAGTGAAGGACTGCCTCAGCTTGAAAAATTCCCCCAGAGAGACCAAAAGATGCTTAAAAAAACCCAGAAGCCCTAAAATGTAGTTAAGAGGTGGATTTTTAAGGTGTGGCAAATGTTTTTTGCACGACTAAAGTGAAGAACTGCTTGTGATGTTATTTGTAGTTTTTTGAAGGTACCGCATGGGTGCTGCAGCTTGTACCTTGTAGCAAGATGGTCTGAGATTTGACTCCCAACCAGAACCTTTCTGAGAGAAGTTTCCATGTTCTACCGGAGCATGACTGGGTTCTTCCCTCGTTTTGTGATTGTTACAATGTTTGGCTGTATATTTGAGAGTTATTCTAATTGTTATGGCAGCACGATAGTAGAAAACCTAGAGATCACAGTCATATGAGTGAATATTGTAGGTTTTCCTAATCTACATCAGCATCTACATTATCGCCCGACGTTAGTAATTTTTTAAAATGTTGGTATCAGTCCGATAAGTAAAACTAGGCTGAAATTAACAACTAATGTTGGTTTCCATAGTGTAGAAATAGGACATTAGGTCAGCCCATAGTTTCGAGCTATACGGACAGTAATTTCTTTTAGGAAATAACATTTTGTGTGTCAGTACTGTATACAGCACCACATTGTTACAACAGAACATGAAACTAAACCAGGACAGACCAACATGACAGGTCTGCAGAGACATACAGTGCAGTACAGTGTTGTACAGCGAACCGAGAGAAGACTGAAGTGTTGAAATAGATCAGATGCAAGCAACAAACCCACAGTAACGGATAGGAGGGCAGGGCAGTTTAAACGGGTAAAAGAGATAGAGGACAAAGGAAAAAGGGGCAGGTGATGGGGTCAGGACTCCCGATACCAAGCCACCGAGAGATCAGGGTCACCCCACTGAAGTCCCAGTAACAGGACACATTGGATGAGAAGAAACAAGGCAACACCAGGCGGAAAAGAGAAGTACCACTTCCTGTTTGAGGAAGAAAAGAAAGCAGAGAAGGGGGTACTGATAGATGACGATTACTGAGGGGGAGTGGCACCTATAAGACGTATTCAGGAATGCACCATGCTTCTGTCCTCTCAAACAAGGGACAGAGCTAAGGGAAAAGTAAGAGACAGAGCAGATCGGAGCAGAGAAACTGTGAGGAGGGAGTAATGGAGCTAAAAACGGGAGGAACAGGTGGCAGCCACATAAAGCAGATATTCGACCACTGTGACAGACAGACAGACACGCAGGAGTGCTGTACTTACAATCATCTGTGGAGGGAGAGCGGAGCAGGATGTAATAATAACCACAACAACAATCAGAAAGAAGGGTCAGTCAAGCTGCAAAGAGCCCCACATCAAGCAAAAACACATGTTTGGGCTCCAAGCTGAAGGTTTGTGGACTGTCTGACACCTGCATGGAGTCTGAGCGGAGTGCAGGTGAAAACTGATGAGGCAGCCAAAACGATTCTCCTTTTTACAGCAAAATCTGTCTCTCAGTAAATGTGATGATTTAATAGATTTTGCCTTTCTTTTTTCCTTTCAGTTGATTAATCGGGAAACCTACAGAGCAAAAGTATTCATACTCCCTGAACTTTTTCATGCTTTGTCACACTACCACCGTAAACTCAGCAGAATTTATTGGGACTTTTTGTGATAGGAATACTGCATAATTATTAAAGGACATGGTGTTTTAAACAAAATTCATACATTAAGTGGACTTTATTTAACAATTTGGCAGCTTCCAGAATAAAGAGTTTCAGAATAAATAAAAAAATAAATAAATATATTTTCCTTCCACTTCTCAACTATGCCCTACTTTATATTTGTCTAACACATAAAATCCCAACAAAATAATGTGAGATAGTTGTGCTGAAAAAATAATTTCAGGGGGTATGAAAATATTCATAAAGCACAGTATGTGCTTGCAGTACAACCGACATCTGCAATGCCATGTATCATAACTAAATATATAAACTTTATTTTCAGTGATATGAGGCTCTTTAGATAAAAAAAACCCAACATAAACAACATATATAAATATATATATAAAACAAAGCAAAATAAGAAGGGAAAAAGAGGCTGCTTTCCATAATGTAATTGTCTTTTTGGAAGTGGGCCAGATCCTTAGGGCAAACAAATTTAAGGCAATCTGTTGCAAACCACTCATAAAGCAGGATTCTCTCCAAATATTTGTAGGGTGACACTCTGGAGAGCAGCCATGAGCTGATGCTGAAATGATATGGTGCAATCCATTTTCCCTGAACTCTTTATTAAAATACTTGATCTTGGTTGCTCGAATGAACAAAGACACTGGTGGCAATGTTGAATACTCTGTGTGTGGAGGGCGGAGAAGAGAGCTGGGTGGCATGTAAAAGCAAAGCAGAAGCAGTTTGATCTTTTGTTTATATAAGACCCATCTTGAACAGCAACACACACGTTTCCTCTTTTGTTATCCACTTTCTCCCTTTTCCTTTAGTCCTTCCTTCACATGCTTTGGCATGCGTTATATACGATTCTTGCTTTACTAATAATTTCCTTTATGCTGTGATGAAAGTCAAAAGACAGAAACTTTTCATTTTTGATCATCGAAACATTCACTGTGACTTGAAGACATTAAAAATAGTTACAAAATGCTGATATTAGCTGTTTGCAAAGATGGTTTGAATTCATGAGTATTTATTCACATTAGGACTATAAAGCACACATCTGTTTTTGCATTCATGCAAAAACGTATCTGTTTGGTGTTTAAATCCAGAGTTTCAGGAAATTAATATGCAGCTTTGTATAATTCTCCCTGTGCACTCATACTTGTCTGAGCTCTCACCGTTTGGTCTGTGAGTGGAGGCAGAACGATGGTTTTCTCCATGGTGTTCATTACCAGCTTCCACAGCTCCTTCAACACACGTTTAAGGACAGTCTTCTCACAAATCTTAGCAAACAGAGAGAGGCTGGAAAAAAGAGATAATGATAAACATTAGAACTCTGTGAACACAACATTTTTAAGAAAACATTGTTACGTTTTCAGAAACATCAGTATCGTGCAGCAGAGTGAACGGTTTTATAATGACGCTGGATTTCAAAATACATGGATGTCAGTAGAAACAGGAATAAATATGTTGAATAATCATGTGTCTGGATCACTTATTTATCTCCTCACTGCAAAACCTTAACTTTAATACTTCTTTAGATGAGATGAAAACGCCAAACTGCCTTACTTGCTGTCCAGGAACTCCATGATTGGCTGCAAGACATTGTCGGCGTCCTGTGCCACACTGCTGGCGTTCCCTATGTTCGACGTCCCTTTCACCTGAGCCAAGATGTCGCCCATCTGCTTCACATTTTCTTCAATGTGAGGCTGGAAACTATGGTGCAAAAAAAAAAAAAAAAAAGAAAAGAAATGCAGCTTTATGTGAGATATGTCTGGTAGAAATCTATGTTATGGTGCAAGTTTGAATGTGAGTGTGGATGAATTTCCACCTGACGGCAAAGACTCTGCTCAGATCATCCATGACATTGTTGAGCTTCACCTGCAGATCTTTCAGGATATCACTGGCCTCCACACACAGCTAAATCAGAAGCACAAATGCACAAGTACAGTTTTTATAATAAAAACAGTTATTAGTGATCAATTACTAAAATAATATTTTTGTTTTATTAGAAAATAAAAAAAACATAACAAGGAAAGTAACTAAATAAATCAAAGAAATCTACATTTTATTCTTTTGGTCAATATTTTTTTGGTCAAAAGCGTTAAAATGTTATAGCTGGTTCACATCTTCCAGGACTTTCTATACTTTTTATTATCATATTTATTATCATGTTTGCTGAATGTCTCCTTTATTTGTCTCAATAAAATCAGGATCCAGTCTGGCACCAGTGCTGATTCTAATACTTGCAAATGCAATATTTTTTTATCCACTTATATAAGGTGTCTGGACTGCATTTTATCATCTCAAGTTCAAAATCTAAATTACTTTTTACAGCAATTTAAACTTCACTTGATCTAAGATGGTCATAAATAGAAACACAAAGGATCAAAAGTACTGAGTAAAGGCCCCTCTAGTATGAAAAAGTAGGTGCGCATGTGGCAGAGTTACTCACGTCTTTTCCACCCATGGCTTCAAACATTTTCTCCAACTGAACCCTCAGTTGTTGGATGTTGTTGATCAGAATGCAGGGCTGAAATTAAGAGTTTATATGTGTCTGAACTAAGATCTTTAAAGACAAAACTGTTTATTTGTGTTGCTAAAACAAACTACTTTCCTGTATAAAATAAAAATTAATACTGTATGGAGGCTCAATGAATCGCTTACCACTTTCTCCATGGTAACATAGTTGGCAAACAACTTGGAAATGATGTCAGCATAGGACAGAAGAACATTGCTGATGGTCTGCAAAATACAGATAAAGAATGCTTAACTCTGTTTTTTTTCTATGAAATTTGAAAGTGAGTAATGAGCTGGAAGAAACACCTGCGATCAATCTACCTTGGCAAATCGCTTCATGTAATGTCCTACGATCTGTGGATCTGGACACTCTAACTTTCTGATGATCTCAAAGCTCTGGTTGAGCTGGGAGAACACGTCCACCACCGAACAAGAGAAGAGAGCATGTTCTGATGTGACCTGGAACTGCAGAGCAGAAAAACATGTGCAAGAAAAAATTTAAAAGCATGAAAAATGTAAATTATGAATTAGAGATTAATGAATCTGCAGCAGGAAGAAAGTCAGGATTCAAAAATGTGGGGAAATGTAATCTTTGCCCAACTAAAACCATGTAGGCTGAGAAACAGGTGCTCTACTGAACCGATCCTTTGATGTCTGTCACTGAGTGTCCAACTACTGACACCAGACAGTTCAACAGTCCGCCGGTGACAGGTGGGGGGACTGTCGGCCTCATTGTAATTGGCTGGTTAGCGCCTGCTATCTAATTGGATGGGGTGTCTCAGTGTGACCACGGGGAGTCTGGGTAATGAGGTGAGGACAGCTTTCATGCACTCACAACTGCAACTGTAGAATAAAGCCAGCAATGCCTTGCTGCAACAAAACTTTCTTCCCTGTTGCTTGAAGTAGAGAGGAAAGGTTTTGGGGGAAAGCAGAAGGAAGATGAAGCTTTGAAAGATAATAAAAGAGTCTGAAACCTTACCCCATCTTTTTTGTCTCTCTCCAAAGCCCCGTGCAAAAAGTCACGGGACACTTCCTCATTTTCATCCAGCCACTGGATGACGAACGGCTCAAACCACCTGCAGAAACCCAAACGTGCTCACACATATTTGCGCCACATGTTGACTTTTGTTCTTACAAAAGCGATGATACTTACGCAGGGTATTCAGGCACTCGGCTCTTGAAGAAGGGAAGGTCTTTGCAGTACTCGTTGTACAGCCATTTAACCTTGAAGTGCAGATTCATGTAATCGGCACTCTTACACAAGCGGTTTTTCTCATGTTCTGAAAAAAAGACAGAAAACATAAATCCATTCAGATGTCCTCCTTAACTTACAACAGATCTGCAGCAAGTTGACTTCTGCTTCTGCTTTTCCTTTATTAAATGAAATCGTCATTCATCATCATTTGCATTTTTATGTACTCATGTTCAGCTTTAATACCGAAATTTGCCTGATGAACTGAAACTGGAAGAAAAACAGATATTTTCTGTAAAAGATATTAAGTTCACTGTTCATATAAATATCTCTATATTAAGCCTTACTGAAGATCTGATTTCAACTCACCTTCCATTGCATACTTCATGTCCTGAGCAAACAGATTCCACATCACTTCGGCACTTATTTTACCCACGTTGAGCTCCTGGGGAAATCTTGATGGAGAAGAACAAGGAACATGAAACTCATCGAGTTAAAGAAAGCTACTCTAATGTCATGAAGCTGAAACTGATCATTCATTTTATTAAATTTTATTGATGCATACTGGTTTAAGCAGGGAGTGTAAGAGTTTTTGTCCTCCTCAATGATGGAAACAATAAGTGTGATGAGTTTGGACCAGAAATCCAGGTTCTTTATACTGGGTCCCTGCTCCTCAGGAGGCACAGCGCCCTGCTTGGCCTGGAAGAAAATATAGCAACTTTTATCACTGAAGTCAACAGTGTTGGCTCTCTATTAACCTTCTAAAAAGTTATACTAGTTAATATGACTGTTTCTCACTAGTCATGCATAACTGCATATATTTTTGGCGTAAACAGTCACATTATTTTATAAGAGTACTCTTCATTTTGACGTATCCTGCATAGACACTACAAATCTTTTTCATGTACATTTTCAGCTTGCTGTTATAAATTACCATTTAGAATGAGATAAGCTTCATTATTTTATGAGAGAGACTTTCCTCTTTTGTCACAGTTGGACTTAGGTCACTAGCTTTATTAGCTTTCTTGGTAACAAAAATAATTTTAGCAAAGTATTTCAAGAAGTACTTCTGATGATTTCTCAAATTACAAAATACCTCTGTAGAATAAAGGAGAAATAAAAGTGTTGATGTTAAACGTTGAAATGCTGAGTTGTAAAGTAATTTAAAGAACATATTCCAAATGCTTTTTAAATAAAGTCCTATGAAGTTTGCATTACAACAGCCTCTCTTAGTGAAGGAGATAATCAGTAAGCCAAAGTATGTAAATGTCAGCCTGAATTTTCCAAATGTAAAAAGGGTTTTTGGAGAGAAGGGTCAACTTCTCCAGGGTTTGAAGTAGTTTAAGATGTACGGTAAGAAAAAAAAAAGCTGCAGGGATAAAAAGGGGAAGAATTATCTTGCAGACATTTCCTGCAAAATGCTGCCACATCCCTGAGGATGAAATGTTTTATTCAAAGGGAAAAATGCCTATTTGAAATTCAAAGGGGGCGATTTAATGAACCCTTGAAACAAGTTCTAGACATTCCTGTTGAAATTCGATGTAGAAATTTTGGATTGAAGAGCCTGGCATACACAGACTGCAGAGATGATAAGAGCTCAGCGCACATAAAAGGCATACACGCAGAGCAGTCACTGCTTTTAACTCATCAAATAAGGACAGCTTAATTAGTGAGCAAAAATGGAGTCCCAACAAGGACAAATCTTTTTGTTCTTCTTGCTACGAGGAAGTGCTGTTTTTAATGATCGCCAAGTTAACTGTCCAAATGAGCCCCAGGTTATGTGAATCAGAGAGACTAAATAAAACTGAAGTGAACTATATTTGCTCGTATTTTGGCGCTATTAAACTGTCCACATCCAGGGTGTGCAATTGTGATTCCCCGGGTCTGGTGCTTTTTACATTTTACAATATGCCTAATTCAAATAGTTCAATTATCTCCTCATTCTGACAAAAGGTTCTGCAGGAGCATGCTATTAACACATTTATTGAAATCAGAAGTGTTTGAGCAGGAAAACATTTACAACATGCAGGAAGAGGAGTGTCCAACTTCTTTCTCAGTTTTAAAGCTGAGACAAGACAATGAAAATTAATTTACTTAAATATATTACAGGGCAGAATTACGTGTCTTTGTCTCAAGTATAGCATGCTTGCCCTACACCAACATATAGCACTTACACAATCAAAAGTTTTATTATATTTTATGATATTTCAGAGATTAAATAAATCAGTCAGTCCGGTGCTGTTGCCTCTTACCGGGTCTGTTTGGTACTCGCGGCTGTAGAGTTCGTGACAGTTATTAAAGATGTACTCGTAGGTGGAGTTGAGGCAGGCTTTCACACAGTCCTTTACAACCTGACTGGCCCTGGGTGGGGACTGGAGCTCCTGAACCTGAAAACACAAACAAAACAAAGCAGTCAACCCAGATGACCCATCTATTGACACAACGTCTGATCATGTCTCACAGTGAGACTTTGAAGGGGACTGCACCTTCATTCTGAAGAAGGTAATACTGGTGAGGAGGTCAACTGTGGATTTGAGATCCTGTAGCCTCTCAGGGCTGCTGGCCGGGAAGTTATTCTGCGGTTACAGGAGAAAAAAAAAACAATACACACACATGCCAACACTAAGCCTCAACGCAACATTTCACATTTGCCTGTATCTAGTGTGTCTATGTGCAAGATCCAGCCCTGTCACACAATTTTCACTGGCAGTGAGATCTCAGCTTGCTGTGTGGGTGGGCGGTGTTTCCTGGATGTGCCTGGGTATGTTTGAGAAGAAATGTCACTCTAATTAACAAAATGCCTCTTGTCTTTAGTGTTTCTCCAAAAAGGGAGAGGAAAAATTGACGACACAGAAGACATAATGAGAATTATGTGTGTGAGTGTGTACTTCCCGAAAAGAAAGAGCAATCTTACTCGATACATGGAGAGGTCTATCCTTAGAGAGTTGTGCAGCTGATCTAGAAGCTTGACAAATCGTTCTTTCTGTGGGTAAAACAAAACAGGATGAAAGACTTAAAGAATTTGAACGAGAAATTTATTCAAGAAATCAGTTTCAAGCTACTTCACAAAAAGATATCCCTCACCCCCATAAGAATAGAAGAGCACTTATTTATTCTACGATTAAAATATGTATGTAGCATGTAGATGTTTTAGTGACTCACTCCAAAGTTTGAAGCAGCGAATCGGTCAGAAGCAGAAACGTTGTTGGTTGCCTGGGTGGTGTGGGCGTAGTAGGCGTTGATGTTGGCCAGCAGGGTGCTCATGACTGCAGGCACACCTGGGCACATGTACTTGGATGACAGGCAGGCAAAGTGACTGTAAATAAGAAATGAAACCGTGAGCAAACACCGGATCATAACGGCTTCAACACATTACTAAACAAAATCATATTCTAGGTCCTCTTTATATATATAGAGGACCTATATATATATATATATATATATATATATATATATATATATAT